>NC_058131.1:168483909-168510065 GCF_016433145.1 Gracilinanus agilis | reverse complement strand
CTTCCTTCCTTCCTTCCTTCCTTCCTTCCTTCCTTCCTTCCTTCCTTCCTTCCTTCCTTCCTTCCTTCCTTCCATTTGCCATAAAATTATCCATTTAGAAAGCATGGAATCTAAACAGTTTATAAAGCATTTTCTCTAGTTGAATTGATTGAATGTTCTGATATTTTGTATTCATATGTGTCTTGAAAGCATATCACAGAAGAAAATTTATGTGGTGATTGGACTAGATTAGAAAGTAGAAAAACCAGAATCTTGGATTATCAGAGCAGGAAGGAACTTCAGACACCATCAAGTTCAACCTCTACTGGGGCAGGTATCTTCCCCTTTATAGCTAGAGCAGTCCCTAGGAAATGACATGCTGAGATGTTTATTTCTGGCCTTGCGCTTTTTGGGAGTGGGGATGATAGAAAAGCTCTTTCTACACACAGCAGTGTCCCATGAGAAGGAGACTTCCTTGTCAGCTAGTGTCAAGAAAAACCAAAGAGAGGCCAGACCGGGAAAACTGCTTAAGGAAAGCCGGGTTAATTCATGAATAACTACTTAAAAAGATCATAGGGTCATAGATTTTGAGCCATAAAGAGCCTGCAAGGATCAAATATAAACTCTTTTGTTTGTCCTTTAAATAGCCCCATAACCTGGCCCCATTCTATCTTTCCAGTCTCCTTACACTTTACTCCCCTCTCTGCATCTTACCATCTGGCTATGTTGGCCTACTGGCTGTGTCCTGATTGCCTGAAATATTCTCCTTCTTTACCTCCAGCTCTTAGGGAACTCTGTCATCCTTCATGACAGCAGAAATTCCACCTTGTGTTGGAGGACTTTCCCAGTTTCATATAGCCTCATAATTTAAAATGTCTGGGACATAGGTTAGCTTCCATATTCCTATACTTTGCTATGGTGTCAAAGACTAATTGATTGCAACCTGAAATTTCACCTTAGAAAAATGTAAAGTCTTCACCGATAAGATTATTGTTCATCTGCTTTGTAAGTTTCTTGTATGGACATATTTTAAACATGTTGTTTACCCACTATAATGTAAGTCCTTGAGGACAGGGGCTATTTTTGCCTCTTATTAGGATCCCTAGGATTTGGCAAAGTGTCTGGCATATAGGAAGCACTTTAAGCAAATGGCTATTGATGGACTTAGTTCAATCTCTTTTGCTTTTTATCAGATGCAGAAAATTAAGACTAAGAAACGTGACTGATTTGGGAGCTGTTTGGGGCAGAGGCTTGGCTAAGCTGATCTTCACAGGCTTGGGGTCACTGACACATTGGGTAACCACCTGGCAAACACTTCTCCCACTAACTCAGATTCATCCAGTGCCTATGATTCCAGTGCCTACTTGGCAGACTCAGTCAACAGAGCCTGTCAGGCCAAGTATGGCTTAGCAGCCTTCTTATTACCAACCTGCCTCCAATTCCCTCACAATACACCTCAAATCAAATTTTGGAGTAGCAGAGAAGACAAAAGGTCAGGATGAGACATTTTCTGGTCAATTAAAAAACTTAAGAACTATGCCCAAAGCGCTGTAAAACTATGTGTACCCCTTGACCCAACAATACCACTATAAGGTTTATATTCCAAAGAGATCAAAGAAAAAGGAAAAGGATTTCTAAGTACAAAAATACTCATATCAGCTCTTTTTTGTGGTGACAAAGAATTGAGAATTGAGGGAAGGCTCATTAATTGAGTAATGGATGAATAAGTTGTGGCATATGGTTATGATACGATGTCCTAATGTATCAAAAGAAATGTTGAGAGAGTGATTTCAGAATGCAGATGCAAAGTAAAGTAAGAAGACTTGGGAAATCATCATGCATAGTAACAGCAGTGTTGTAATGATGTTTAACTGTGAAAGACTTGGCTATTCTGATCAATATGATGACTCATTACACTTCCACAGGACTCACGATGAAAAATTCTCTCCACCTCCAGAGAGAATTGATGAACTCGGAGTGTATAATGAAGCATAATTTTCTCATTTTTTGTATTTTTTGCAATATGACTAATTAATATGACAAAATATTGCATAATTTTGCAATTGATATCATATTGCTTGACTTCACAGTAGATGATGGAGTAGTGGGTGGGTGGGCAAGAGAAAAAGAGAAAATGTGAAAATAAAAAATATCTTATTTATTTTTTTACCCCATTTGAGTTTTCTTTTTAAAAAAGTATTCATTTATTTAGAATATTTTCCCATGGTTACATGATTTGTGATTTTTTCCCACCCCTATTCCCTTTCCCCTCCCAGAGCTGATAAGCAATTCCACTAGGTTATACAAAAATCAAAATTTTAAAAGGAAAGAATATTTTAAAAAATTAAGTAAAAATAAAAATAGCAACAAGAAACTCACATTTGTGTAGCTCTGAAATTTGCAAAGTATTTTCCTCACATCAGTTATGTGAGGTAATATTCGATAGTCTTAGTTCCTCCATACTATCATATTACAACTACAAAGTACTTTGTTGTCCTTCCTTTCAAAGAGTGTGACAGGTACACTATGTCATCAGCCTCACTATCTTCCAGAGCCATTGAAATCCAGTGGCAAAACAAATCAGGAAAACTCGATGGCCTGGGTGGCAGTGGATGATGACCCCAGCATCTTCAGTGTCTGACTAAGCTCTAAGTTCTCTACAGTGCCTGCTTCAGCCACCTTCATGGCCACTGGAACCAATTGTTTTTATCCTGCCATTCCACAGGAGGAAGTCTTCAGATGCTTGGGGGCAGACCTTGTCCTAATTCATCAATGGGTCTGAGGCCTGTCAGTTACTCTTAACTAACTAGTTATCTTAGTGCTATTTTAAGTTACTAATGCTTAATTAGCTTTTTATCTAGGATGCTTTTAGAACTTGCACTCTTTCATATAATAATAATAAGTTTTAGTAACTTAAAATTACACAAGGATTTTTGGGACACCCTGTAGAGTGCTTTACGTTTTGCAAAACATTTTATCAAGCTAGCTCATTTTGATCCTTAGAACAAACCTGTTAGGGAGGTCCTATTATTGTGCTTGTTTTACAGACAAGGAATCTGAGAGTCAGAGGGGTTAAACAGATTTTCCAGGGTCACCCAGCTACTAAATGTCTGAGCCTCTGATTCAGATCTAGCCCTCTGACTCTAAATTCAGTGTTCTTTCTATTTTCTGTTGGAAATTAGGTGAGGATAGAAAATGTTAGCCCCAGAAGAAAGAACTACTTATACATTTTTCTTTATTTCCAGCTACTATTTCTTTGAAAAGCAATTGTACTCTCAATAAGAAAGTATTAAAAATATATTTTTTAAAATCCAAACTAACTGGTTAAGGTTGCTGTCTTTGTAATGCTTTCCACAGCCTTTTTCATTTTTCACCAAGAGGACTGATAAATGCAGCCTTAATGGAGACTGTTTTGTGATAACTTATTAGAGGATTAAAAAAAGAAGCTCTACCCAACAATCTCACTCTTTGTAACCATAAAGGTTAAAAAGACATTTGTCTTAAATTATTATAGAGCAAATTCTTTATTTTGATAACAGAGAGTTAGGCCCTTTTAGCCAATGGACAAAAGAAGGTGAAGGTGTCAGTAGATCCAGCCAAATCTCAGCAATGTCATATTTTAAAAAAAGAATACCCTACAAAGTTTTGGAGCAAGTTATTCCCCCACCCAGATCTAGGTTTCCTGAACTTTTAAAAACAGAATAATAATATCACTATAGAATTTATTGCTGAAAGATACCCTAGAGGTAATTTAAACATACCCAGGTTTTGAATTTAGAGGAAGTGATTTCAAATCCCCAGCTCTGCTATTAAAGCATTATGAACTTGGACCAGCGACTTTACTTGTCCAGTCGTCAGCTGCTCCCTCTGTCCAATGATGGGTCGGCCATCTGAATAATCTCTAAATTCTGCCTCCCTCCTAAAACCTAGAGTGCTAAGATACAAGTAATAAAGCAATCCATAGCTATAAATTGTTATATAGCTCAATGGTACCATTATTAATAAAGGAATACTCTGTTTCTTTGTTGACTTAGTTTTTCATTTCAAGCAACAAATAGCCTCTGCTTAGGGTGGGACTTCTGAAGGAAGTACTAAGTCCCTTAGATTAAATGTTGCCTGGCAGTGGCAATAAAGGGGATTGTCTTTTGTGACTGTTTCTATTTTAAAAGAGGAAAAGATTATTTGCATAATGAGGCCAACCATCATCCCTGCTGACAGCTTCTGAGACAGGGAAATCAGTTAGAGTGGTGTGAAAACCATGGGAATCATGTTAATGAAAGTGCCAGTTTGGAGACCTTACATTGTTTAACTACAGAGCATATAAATGGAGAGAAAGGAAGCCCCAGGAGATGTCCAGTCTGCTTCCCCGCCTCTATGTTAATCGATAGGGTGGGGGAACTTTGCTGTAGGAAAATGAGGGACAATCTACAATGGCCTTATGTGTGCTGGAGTGGTTTCTTGGAATAAGAATGCCATTTCTAAGCATTAAGTGACTTCCTGGCTGGGTTTATTTTTATTACCTTCTTCGCTTCCTCAGGAGGTATGCCACTTTTCACTGATGTTTTATATCATGAGAAACTATTTAAAAACAAACCAGGTTTTGTTCCAGCCTGCCCACCAGTCTCACCTTACTCTCTTCTCTCTGTGATCAGTGCTGCTCTTGTTTCACAGAGACCTTGGGCTCTTGGGGAAGGGCTGTGTACTCTTTCTTGTTGGTATGTTCTCTTCTTTTCTTTTCCATCCTGTGCTTTTTGTTACATCCCAGTCCCCAACTTTACCTTACGAGATGAATGGAAAAACTTAAAATCACAGAAGTATATATATATATATATAATGTTGAGGCCATTCTTCTTCATGATGAGTTCCATGGTTAAAATTCTTCCTTTATATCAGTGGGTGCCATCGCCCCCTGGTGGGTGCTGCAGCAATCCATGGGGAGAGGTGATGGCCACAGGTGCATTTATCTTTCCTATTAATTGCTATTAAAATTAAAAAAAAATTAATTTCCAGGGGGCTAAGTAATATTTTTTTCTGGAAAGGGGGCAGTAGGCCAAAAAAGTTTGGGAACCTCTGCTCTACATGGTCCATTTTTGTGCTCCGGAATCCTTTTGCAGTCTGATATGGAGCCCTTCCCAGAATTCTCAGAATTATGTTTGTTAGCTGCCTTCATAGTTGGATGAATTGTTAAATTTCAGATAGAATTTCATGTAAAATTATGTATATATATATGTATTTATATATGCAATCTCACCCAAGTTCATAGATTCATCCATCCCTGTACTCCTTGAGGGTTCATGGACCACAGGCTATAAACTTTGACTAGCACCATCAGATGTCTAGCAGTGCCTGCCTTAGGCTGTGCTACCAACACAGAATCACAAAATTTGTAGTTGGAAAGGATTTTGAAGGTCATTTTGTCTAACCCATATTGAATAGGAGAATCTGCTTCAGCCAGACTAATAAGCCAAAAGAAACATGGATTGAAATATCTATTTGAGTAAAAAAAGCACTGACTTTTGGAAATCTAGTCTTCCCCTCAGGCAGAGGTATAACTAGGGTGAAAGTAATCAGAGTTTTGGATTTTTTTTTTCAGGGCACTGAAATGTCTTAGATGTTCGTAGAACTTGCACTCCAGCAGTAAAGAAACAATTGCTCTTAACATCTTAGTCAGTGAAGATAACTATTTAAAATAGGAAGCTAGAATAAGGCTATTTCTGTCCCTCAGAGGTTGTACCCCGCCTAAGCTCTCCAGTGCCCTTCTTATTCCCTTGTTTGCAAGCAGCAGCACAGTTTCCCTTAGCTTCGGTCACCACTCCTACCTGGCAGTGTGCTGATAAATGCTTAACAACTAGTTCTTCAGGAGGAAAGGGAAATAAGCATTTCTATAATACCTACTATGTATCAGGTACCGGGTTTTTACAAACATTATTTGATCCTCACAAAAACCCTATATGGTATGTGCTATTATTAATCATTTTGCAGTTGAGAAAACTAGAACAATCAGATATTAAGCGCTTTGCCCAGAGTCATCTAGCAATTAAGTATCTGAGGTCACATTTGAACTCAGGACTTCCTGACTTCAGACCTAGTGTTCAATACCCCATGCCACCAGCTCTTTCTGTATCTGCAAATTTCTACAGCATAAAATACTCACTGGAAATTTAACAATCATCTCTCCTGAGCTAGTAGAGCTAGCTCCAGCAACAACCTTTGGGCACCCCCATTATCAGACTGTGGCATCTTTTGTATCCTTTGTCCCAGCACCAAAATGGCTAGTGTGGGCTAACCACCATTATAAATGTGAGATGGATTGTGCTTCTCCTGGAGGCTGAGGAGGCTTCAGGGGGTATATTTCCATTTCCTTGTCCTAAAAGGTGCCTCTCTAGTTTCAGTTCTGGTGCTTGGAAATAGGGCTTAGCCATGTGATGACAACCCCAACTCATATACCTTTGCTGGGAGGAATGCTGCAGCAGCTGCCTTCTTTCTCATCTACATTCCAGGCATGCCCCAGGGCCTTGGGACCTGCTCTCTTCTCTGCTCCCATTCCTGGTTGGATGGTGTTGGCATATGCACAGCTTCTAAGCACCTTAATGAGGAGAGTGCTATTGCGGGGCTGCTGTTATTGTGAACATCTGTGAACTGTAGAGTTTAATTGAGCTGCAGCTAATGTTTATTGTGTGTGGAAAGAGTAGGGGATTAATGGTTGTTTGATTGTCATTAGATTGTTTTTGATTATCTTTCCCTTCCAGTTCTCATGCTTCCCAGTAGATAATAAAAAGGATAGCGAAGACCTTCATCAATTCAATTCAATTCATTTCAGTCCAAACCAGTATAATTAAGTGCAATTTAATTAAAAATAGTTTATTAAAGCTCTAGCTTATATTATACGTTCAGCTTCTGACAAGGGATGTAAAGATGACATACGGTATAAGCTCCCTCAAGGAGCTTCTTATCTAAGACAGAAAAAATACATGTGAGTAAACAACTTTGACATCAAAGAGAGCCAGAATAAAAGATGTCACCAAACAGATGAGTGAAAAAGAAGATGAGCCAGCTCCATGGCACCATTCCGTGGTTTGGCTAGTCCATGGATCAACCATATGAGTCACTGGCATCTTTGCCATGTCAAGAGAAAGCAAAGAAGCTCCCCACATCAAGTGATCCTCCTGTTTTGAACTTATGGGAAGACATGAATTAGAGTCCACAAGATAGGAAGGCATAGGTGGATTGTGAGTTGCGTTGTTTGAATGAACTCTCGAATTGATGAAATCGTCATTTAATGACACATCTAATTTTGCTAGGTTATAAGGGCAAAGAAAAGAACCAGTACTTTAGTACTAGGAGAAATTTGGAGAGAGAAAGTTTACATTCATCCTGGCAGGAGGAGGTTCTCACAAGTTGTTGGGACCTACATTAGGCCTTGAATGAAGGGAGAAACTGAAATAGATAAAACTGACTTGGGAGATAAAGAGAGGACAGGCGAAATAAAGAATAGCACCAGCAATACATAGAGCTAACACCAAAAAGAGACATGTATACATGTACATGTTGTGTCCTCCAAAAGAATATAAATTCCTTCAGATTAGGCACTGAAGAATTGTTTATTTTTCTTATCTGTATCTCTAGCACCCAAGAAACAGCTAGATGCACTGGTTAGAGCATCAGGCAAAGAATCAGAAAGACTTAAATTCAATTCTGACCTCAGCTACTTGCTGTGTGACTTTGGGCAATTCTCTTGAACTCCATTTGCCTAGGAGGCAGCTGGGTGGCTCATTGGATCAAGCACTGGGCATAGAGTCAGGAAGACCCAAATTCAAACTTGGACTCTGACATTTACTATCTGTGTGACCTTGGGCAAGTCACTTAAACTCTTTTGCCTTCATCCACTGAATAAGAAAATGGTAAACCACTCCAATATCTCTCTATCAAGAAAACTAAATGTACAGTATGGTGCACACATTCATGAAGAGAAGATACAACTGAACAAAAACAAATCCAGAGCTTTTAGCACAGTGTTTGACACTCACTAAATCTTTGTTAGTTGGTTGATTGATTGGATGGGATGGGAGAAGGAGGTAAGAATGGAAATATCAGGTGGAACCAGATTGAATCCTGGGCTTAGAAGAAATAGAATTGAGTAGAGGAAGATGAGAGGTAACATGGTGTGAGGGAAAAGAGCCCTGAAGTTGGAACCAGAAGTTGTTGTTGCTGCTATTATTAAGCCATTTCAGTTATGTCCCATTTTTAATGATTCCATCTGGGATTTTCTTGGCAAAGATAATGGAGTGGTTTTTCATTTCCTTATTCAACTTTATAGTTGAGGAAACTAAGGCAAACAGGTTAAGTGACTTGCCCAGCATCACATAGCACTCAGGAAGATGAGCTTTTCTGACTCCTGTGTTGACACTCTATTCTCTACACCAGGGGTCGGCAACCTTTTTGGCGGTGAGAGCCATAAACACCACATTTTTTAAAATGTAATTTCGTGAGAGCCGTACAGTGCTCCCAGTGCGTGCTCCTGTAACAGCGCCTGAAAAAAAATTGACTTTATGTTTCCTGCAGAAAGAGCCATATCTGGCCCTCAAAAGAGCCAGATATGGCTCGAGAGCCATATGTTGCCAACCCCTGCTCTACCTGGTCTCTAATGAGGTCTTAGAAATATACCTTCTATGTAACCATATTACTTAATTTCTCAGGGCATCATAGTATCAAATTTTCAGGTTATTGGGAAGAAATATTTACTGCCATTCTAGCAATGGAAATTGTTACTATTGACAGAGAATGGTCAATTCACCAGGCAGGGATATGTATACTGTATCACATTCTACTTTATTAAAAACCCTTCGGGAGGTAAAGAAGAATATCGAAGCAGGTGGTTTACAGTAGAATTTAACCAGGGAGAAAACATAGATCCATTAATTGAGGTAGAATCTAGAGGAAATTCATGGTTATTTCCCAAGTAGCAAGACTTTCTGCTGTCATTTGGAAATTCATTTACCGGAAATAAATGAGCAAGCATTTCAGCAAGGGAAATTCATGCAAGTCAAACCTTCTTTGTGCTGCACTGGAAGGGTTCAGTTCTGGGAGGAAAGAATGCCAGAAAGAGAGTAGATTAAAGGGGGAAAAGTCTATTTCTTATAACCTCTGTCTCCTCTTACTTTTGGGGGGCTTTGGCCTAGCTGCTCAGCTGTCTTCTTTGTCAATCCTTTAAAACTTAAATCAATAACAGAATTTTTCCCAGTCTTGAACCAGTCTGTTGGCTGACGAAAATGATTTTGATGTTTCTGTTCAGTAAGAGTGTGTCCAGAATTATAACTTTATCCATGATACTTTCAAAAGAACTTTGGGGTTTTGATATAAATGAATCTTCAGTTTTAGCATTCCACCTGTCAACAGATATCTCAGTGTTATGAAAACACTAGTGGGAGTGGAGTCTTAGGAATCATAGTGTGTTAGAGTGGGAAAGCACCTTCAAGGTCATCATGTCAGAAGAACTGAGTTTTTCTTCAAGCTGAAATTTGCTGTGGGTCTTTAGGGAAGCTGCTTCAAATCTCTCTGAGATTCAGTTTCCTAAATATGAAATAGGAGTAAGGATATTTGCATAACCTACCTCATAGGGATATTATGAGGAAAAGTGCTCTGCAAAATACTATATAAAAGGGAGCTGTTATGACTATTTTTGTGTTAGTCCTGAGAGTTATAAGACATATCTATGCATATTGCTTTCAATTGCAGAGAAAAAACATCACTCAATACTTGCTCTTTGTTAGACCTTTATTTTTTAAAAATATAAATAATGTTTGAGGAAGTAGGAGCTAGGTGGCACAGTGGAAACAGTACCTTGCTGTCCAGAGTTCAAATCTAGCTTCAAACACTTGGTAGTTGTATGATCCTAGGAAAGTCACTTAACTCCTGTTTGCCTCAGTTACTTCACTTGTAAAATGGAATAATTGCCCTTAATTCCCAAGTTGTTGTGAAGATTAAATGAGATAATAATTATAAAGCACATTACAAATTTTCAAGTATTATATAAATACCATAATGACGATGATGATGGTGGTGGTAGTGGTGGTGGTGGCAGGGGTCATGATGAGAATGACAGTGACGTGTACAAGATATAGAACACATATTTTTATTTTTTATATGTGAGAACTGTCAGGAAATCTGCCAATGCAAACAGATCTACAGAGGGTATGAACAGTTTAAGTAGCTTCAGTTTCTCATCAGTGGTCATGAGTCACATTTCCCCATCCACGTGTGACTCACAGCAGCTGGAGCAGTTCTTTCAAAGCCATAATTGGAAAGTTCTTCCTCCGCTGTTGCCGAAATAAGTGAATGTATATGAACAGCAAGTGTTCTCTATAGAGGGTTATAGGACTATCTCTGTCTTTGCCTTCTCTCTATGCAGTCAACAATGCTATGTTTTTAGCCAACATAAATAACTTGAGTTTAAGAAATCTTCTTGTTTGCTCTCATTTCTGTAGAAAATTATACCTGGAAGAGACCATAGAATCCTAACATAAAATGTCAGTCTAAAAGGGAACCTGGGTCATAGAACAGCAAAGAAGGATAGAGTTAAAAGAAACCTTAGGGACATGAAATGACAGAACAAAGAAACCTTGGACTGAGAAATATAGCATAGAAAATCAGAGGTGAAAGAGGCTGATTGGAACACTGAATATCAGACCTGGGAACATATTAGCACAATACCAGAACTAAGGTACCTTAGAACCGAGAGCATAGTAAATGCAATCTGGAAGAAGGCTTAAAATTTAGAATGTCAGAACTTGAAGACATTAGGACATAAAATCAAAGCTAGACAGGACAATTGAACCTAAATAGTCAGAACTAGGAGATGTTAGGATATAAAATGTTGAAGATCAGGATTGTGATGGAACTCAGAAGATAGAATATGATCAATTAAAAAAAAACCTTACAATACACAACATGGACTTTTAGTGGTGAAACGGACCTTAGAGCGCAGACTCAGAATTGTAAAGGTCTTAGAACATAGAATCACAGTGTGCCAGGTCTGAAAGGAACTTTAGATGTCATATAGTTCAGCCCTATCATTTTTCAATATAAGGGAACTAAGGCACTCAATGTTCTATAGTGTTAATGGTAGAGTAGGATTAGAACCCATGTCTCCAGACTCTCAGTCAATCAAGCAAGCGTTCTCTGAGTGTCTATTATGTGCTAAACATTGTGCTAGGGATTGCAGTGGCCATGTGGATATGTATATACATATTCATATACATAAAAGCACACAGAGGTACACACACATGCAAAAACACAAGAATATGAAGACACATATGGATCCAACCATATTCAGGAGAGCACCTGGAGACCTTTTTAAAAAAGTAAAAATATATTGTCGGCAAATCACTGGATGGTTTCTTGGGACCTCCAGTGAAACTATTCAATATAAAGACTACTAGAAGAAGGGGCAGCTGGGTAGCTCAGTGGATTGAGAGTCAGGCCTAGAGATGGGAGGTCCTAGGTTCAAATCTGGCCTCAGACACTTCCCAGCTGTGTGACCCTGGGCAAGTCACTTGACCCCTATTGCCTACCCTTACCACTCTTCTGCCTTGGAGCCAATACACAGAAGTTAAGGATTATTAAAAAAAAAGACTACTAGAAGAGCTCCTGCCCAATGGCTACCAGAAGGGAAAGACCATAATAGCCTCAGGGTCCGCAGCACAGTGTTCTTGGGGAATCCAGTAGGAAAAGTTGTCCAAACTGGCATATGTGACTGAAATTAACCATTACTTTCAGGATGCCACTGGATGTCACATGGGATAATGAATGAAATGAAGTAGAAACTATGGCACGGGCTAGAAATGTGCTTTGTGCTTAATGTAATTAATCTCTATTGAATCTGCTAAGCCTTTTAATTTGTGCTGCTTGAATGACGAAATGAAAGCAGGCACGTATGAATTAACTTTTTAACCAGCAGAGAAGATGCAACCCTTCAGGGCTTGAAATTGCCTGGCCCTTTCCTGAGAATTCTCCAGATCAATTTTTATTCAGCTTGCCCTGCTCTTCTCATTTTCTTCCTATCCAGACTTTTTATTTTGGAAATTTTTGCTGAGGGGGAATTTTTGATTGATGCCTAATGCTGATCTTGGATTTTTTCCCCCATTTTTCTGCATGTACATATAGTGAGGGTACACAAATTTATGCACATAAACATATAAATATGCATGCAGGGACACACATACCCAGTACCCAGGCATGCATAGGCAATCCCTATAATGGAAAGTCTATTGGAGCTGGAATCAGATTACCTAGGTTTATACCTTGGCCTTTGTGACCTTAAGCAAATCATCTGACAAATCTGGGTCACAATTTCCTCATCTGTAAAATGAAAGGGGTTGGACCAAATGACTTCTCAAGTCCCTTCTAATTCTAAATCTGTGATCCTATGCTAGTCTGTCTATCTATCTATCTACACAGAGAAACACATGAGTAAGCAAATACATTCAAAAATACAGATCCATACACATGTATATATATATGTATATATACATATATATACATACATACATACAGCACACACAAAGAAGGACATTTGGAGGCCTTTTTGAAAAAAAAAAAGCAAGTATTTATAGTTGATAAATCACTTGAGGACTTCTTGGGACCTCCAGTGAAATTATTCAATATGATATCTATTAGAGTTGTTTAAGTTAAGAAATATAATAATCTCAGGATACAAGAAAGAAAACTACACTAAGTAGAAGAGTCTAGGCTTTCAGGCCCAACTCTGCCACCATCTTAAGGAATAAGATTGAAACATTGAATTTAATTAATTTAATTCTAATTCAATCCAATTAATCAAATTCAACAAATGCTTGTAAAGAGTCTACTATGTGCCAAGCACTGTGCTAGGTGCTAGAGACAGAAAAACTAAAATGAAACTATGCTTGCTCTCAAACAACTTACATTCTACTACAACGACATACAAAGGGTATATAAAGTAACACAAATTATGCCATGCAATAAAGAGAGCTAACAACCAGGAGTTGGGGAAATGGAAAAAAATCCATGTAGGAGATAGGACTTAAGCTGTGTTTTAGAGGAACTAAGGGGTCAAATTTAGAGCCTAATTGTGCGGCTCTACCAGGATATATGTCACTGACCGTCCCTTTTCAATGAATTCAGAATTCCTTGCTCACAATCAATCTTTCCAGCCCCAATCCTTCCCATATATTCAGGGACTTCAAAATACAGGTTGATGTTGCCTCAAAGACTCTAGCCTCCAGGTCATTGTATCTACTCATCTCCTGTGACCTCCATCTTTGCTACACACTCACTTGATTATATCATTACTCACAAGGGTTGTAACTCTATGATAAAAAAAAAACCCTAAATTGCCTCAGATCACTATCTATCCTATATCTCCTCATGCCTTACTCCTCACTGTATTTTTGTTCTCCCTATGATTTCCAGTGTCTCTAATCCTGAGTAGTTTCCAAGACCATAATCTCTGTTGTAGCTCCAATATCTTGCTTCCCCAGTGTTATCCTCTTAGTGAACCAATTCAGCTCTGTACTATATTCTCAAATCGCTTGTTCTCTTGCCCTGTTGCCACTCACCTTAATAAACTTCAACCCAGTAGAGACTGCAACTATTTGATTCCCCAGATCAAATTTATGTAATGCTGAATAAGGCTAGCAGAATTTAGCAAGCCATGATTACTGAATCCTTTATGCAAATTTGTTATCTATTCTCAAATGGACTCTCATTGCAATCAAGCAATCTTTTTTATTCTTTTTAATTTCTTATCCAATTCCTCACAAAGTCTGTTCCAAACATTCTCTTCTTTCCTCACCTCAAACTTTATCTTCTCCCTTCAATCTTTTTTATACTTTCTAATCCTGCCATCAGCTGAGAACTTAAGACATGTTTTTATAAAGGAAAATCAACACCATTTGCCATGAACTCCATTTTCTCTTCTTTTCTCATAAATTTTTGCCTTAATCCTCACTGTTTCCTCAGTTCCTGTTTCTGAGGAATAGTTGACTCTTTTCCTTACCTAGGCTAACCCTTCTGTATGTAACCGTAATCCCTCCCCCTCAGATCTTTTCCATCATATTGCCAATACCATGAACTCTATTCTATTTCTAATCTTTAATCTCTTCTTTATCTGCCAGTTAACACTTTGCTATCCAGAAATACCCCAAAGTCTTCTCCTATCCCTCAAACTCTCAATAGCTATCATCTTATATATCTTCTCCCATTATTGACAAAGTGATTTAAAAAGGCTATCTATACTCAGTGTCTCTATCGCCTTTCTTTTCACTCTTTTCTATATTTTCTCAGGTCTATTATCTAACTCTCAACTTGTAGCTGAAACTATTCTCTCCAAGGTTACTAATAATCTCTTAATTGCCAGTACCTATAGGTTTTTTCCTCCTCAGTCCTCATTCTTTTTGATTTCTCTGGATAATCTCACATTATTGACTTTCCTCCCTTTCTGGATATTGGCCTCAGGTCTAGCACTCTACCATATCATCTAGCTGTATTCTATTTTAGACTCTCATCAGATCTTATTTATAGTATTGTCATTGCCTCCTAATTGATATTCCCTTTAAGATCTATTCTCTGCCAAGGTATTGTTTGGGGGAAGAGGTCTAAAGACATTATTTGCCTCCTCATTCAACTTTAGTGACTTCCAACTGCCTTTAAAATGAAATATCAAGTCCTTAGTTTGGTATTTAAATTTCTTTACATCTTCATCTCCTGCCTATTTGGTCTTTTGAAATATTACTCACTTCCATGTTCTCTATGATTGAGCTCTACTGGATTTGTTGCTCTTTTTCATACATGGCACTCACATCTCATTTTAAAAATCCCTACTTCCCTTCCCACTCCCATTGACAAGCAATTCAATCTGGGTAATACATATATTATCACACAAAACATTATTCCATATTATTAATTTTTGTAAGCAAATAATCTTATAGAACCAAACTGCCTATCTATCTATCTATCTATCTATCTATCTATCTATCTATCTATCTATCTATCTATCTATCTATCTATCATCTATATACATACATACATATATCCAAATAAACAAGTAATAAATCATGTTTTCATGTTCATTTCTACTGCAATAGTTCTTACTCTAGAAGTAGATTACATTCTATTACATAAGTCCTAAGAATTATCTTGCATCATTGTATTGCTATTAGTAGCAAGGTCTATCACATTTGATTGTGCCACAATATTACAATATTTCTAGCTTTTATAGAAATCATCCTCTTCATCATTCCTTATAGAAGAATAATATTCCATCACCACCATATATCACAATTTTTTCAGTTACTCCCCCGTTGAGAAACATTCCTTTAGTTTCCAATTCTTTGCCAACACAAAAAAGAGCAGCTATAAATATTTTTGTACAAAAAAACCCTTTCCCATTTTTTATCTCTTTGTGATACAGACCCAGTAGTGCCATTATTGGATCAAAATCTATTATTTTAAAGTCCTTTGGGCATAATTCCAAATTGTCCTCCAGAATGGTTGGATCAGTTCAGAACTACAACAATAATGTGTTAGTGTCCCAATTTTGCCATATCCCCTCTAACATTTATCATTTTCCATTACTGTCATATTGGCCAATATGATAGGTGTGAGGTGGCACCTTAGAGTTGTTTTGATTTGCATTTCTCTAATCAAGGGAGATTTAGAAAATTTTTCATATGATTATTGATAACTTTGATTTCTTCATCTAAAAATTGCCTATTCATATCCTTTGAACATTTATCAATTAGAGAATGACTTGGATTCTTATTAATTTGACTTGATTCATTATATATGAGACCATTATCAGAGAAACTTGTTATAATTTTTTTTATTTGTTGCTTCACTTCTAATCTTGGCTACATTGGTTTTGTTTATAAAACATTTTTAAATTTAATATAATCAAAATTATTCATTTGGCACCTTAGAATGTTCTTAGAATAATGACAAGAAAACACAAGAAATAACAACCAAAAAGACCAAGAAAAAAGCTCTCACACTTGATAACTTTTGCACAGAAAAAATCCAGAAAGCAGAGAAGGACAAACAAGTAAAGACATCCAAATATTCCCAAAAAATGAAAATTGGTCACAAGCTCTTGAAGACTTCAAATCTGAGATCATGAGAAAGATGGAAGAAATCTGGCAAGAAAAGTGGGAAATAGTTAAAAAAGAAATAACAGTTTAAAAGGCAGAATTTCAAATTTAACAATCAAAAATTGAGGTTCAGAAATCAAGTGAAATGGTAAGCAAATTGAAGACCAGAAATAAACAGCTAGAAGACATGAAGAGCCAGATAGAACAGACTGAAAAGGAAAACCAAAAGATTATAACCAAAAACCAGTCTTTAAAGGCTAGAATTGGGCAAGTAGAAGCCAATGATCTTATAAGACAGGAAGAATTAATAAAGCAAAGTCAAAAGACTGACAAAATAGAAGGAAACATGAATTATCTCAATGAGAAGATGACAGATCAAGAAAACAGGTCTAGAAGAGAAACTTGAAAATTATTGGTCTTCCAGAAAAATCAGAGGCAAATAGAAATATAGATATCATAATATAAGAAATTACCCAAGAAAATTGCCCTGATGTCCTTGAACAAGAGGGAAAAATAGACATTGAAAGAGCCCATCAAACACCCTCTACACTAAATCCTCAGAAGACAGCACTAGGAGTATAATAGCCAAATTCAAAAGCTTCCAAGGTAAGGAGAAAATATTACAAGAAGCCAAAAAGAGACAATTCTGATATCAAGGAACACAAATCAGGATTACACAGGATCTGGCAGCCTCCACACTACAAGACTGCCAGGCTTGGAACATAATATTCAGAAAGGCAAGAGAATTGGGTCTACAACCAAGGATCACCTACCCATCAAAACTAACTATATACTTCCAGGGGAAAGTATGGGCATTCAACAAAATAGAAGATTTCCAAGTATTTCCAAAAGACCAGGACTAAATGGAAAGTTTGATATCCAATCACAAAAACCAAGAGAAACATGAAAAGGTAAATAATAAACAGAGGGGAAAGAAAGAAAACTCTTATCTTTAAATTTCCTTCTTCAAGGACTTCAATAAGATCAAATTATTTTTATTCCTATATGGAAAAATGTTATGTATATTTCTAAAAAATAGTATTCACTATTACAGTAATCAGAAGAATTATTCATAGGGAGAGGTTGGAGTACTAAATGGTCTAAGATGATACAGGGAAGGAGGAAGAGGGTGGGTGAATAGTAGATGGCACCAAGAGAAACTTGAATGAATAAGAAAAATGGGATAGTCTATACCACACAAAGAGGGCATGGGAAGAGGAGAGGATGAATAATATTATAAGAAGGAGAGTAAGAGAGCATTAAGAGCTAATATTTAAACCTTACTCTCAGAGGAATTAAACCTGAGAAGGAAGAGTAGTTATAATTGATTGGGATATAGAATTCTATCAAACTTTACTGAGAAAGTCAGAAGGGATAAACCAAGGGGAGCAGGGGATTGGGGAGGTCAAAAAATGGAGGGGAAGAAAGGGGGAGGAAATTCATTAGACCTTAAAAATAAAAAGATGGGACTAAAAAGGGAGGGGGTGGAAAGGGAAGTGATCCAAGGGAGGGGACAAGGGGGACCGATTTAAAACAAACTACTGGTTTGAAAGGAAATAGCGTAAGAAAAAGAGGTAGAACAAAGAGAGAATACCAAAATGTTGGGGAATACACAGCTGATAATTATAACTCTGAATGTTAATGGGATGAGTTTGCCCATAAAACAGAAGCAAATAGCAGAGTGGATTAGAAAACAAAATCCTACCATATGAGATCTACAAGAAAGACACATGAGGCAGGTGGACATACACAGGATTAAGGTCAATAGTTGTAGCAAAATCTATTGGGCTTCAACTGAGAAAAAGAAGGCAGGAGTTGCAATTATGTTATCTGACAAAGCCAAAGTAAAAATAGATCTGACTAAAAGAGATAAGGAAGGTAATTACATCCTGATAAAAGGCAGTATAGACAATGAGGAAATAACAGTACTCAACATATATGCACCAAATGTTAGAGCATCCAAATTTCTAAAGGAGAAACTGGCAGAGCTCAAGGAGGAAATATAGTAAAACTATACTAGTGGGAGATCTAAATATTCCTCTATCAGACCTAGATAAATCAAACCCAAAAAATAAATATGAAAAAGATAAGAGAGGTGAATGAAATTATAGAAAATTTAGATTTAATAGATATATGGAAAAAATAGGGAAAAAGGAATACACCTTCTTTTCAGCTGTGCATGGTACATTTACAAAGATTGACCATGTAATTCATGGTATGTATTACATAACATGTAATTCATGATATGTCATTCAATTTAAAAAGATTGACAATGTAACATTGCAAACAAATGCAAAAGACATTTTCAGATCATAATGCAATAAAAATAATAATCAGTAAGGGCACATGGATAGGCAAATCAAAAATGAATTGGAAATTAAATAATATGATTCTCCAAAATCAGATAGTTAAAGAACAAATCATAGAAACAAGAAATAATTTCATTGAAGTGAATAACAATGATGAGACCTACTATCAAAATCTGTGGTAAGAGATGGCAAAGATCAATGAACTGGGCATGCAAATCAAAAAAGTAGAAAGGGAAAAAATTAAAAATCCCAAGTTAAAATCTAAATTAGTGATTAAAAATCAAAGGAGAAATCAATAAAATTGAAAGTAAAAGAACTGCTGAATTAATAAATAAGACTAGAAGCTGGGACTTTGAGAAAATAAATAAAATTGACAAAGTACTGGTAAATGTAATAAAAAGGAAAGAAGAAAACTAAATGAGGAGGAAATCAAGGCAATCATTAAAAACTATTTTACCCAAATATATGACAATAAATATAGCAATCTAGGAGATATGGATGAATATTTACAAAAATATAAATTGCCTAGATTAACAGCAGAAGAAATAGAATACTTAAATAATCCCATATCAGATAAAAGAAATTGATCAAACTATCAAATAACTCCCTAAGAAAAAAATGGCATGTCCTGATGGATTCATAAGTGAATTCTATCAGACATTCAAAGAACAACTAATCCCAATACTATACAAATTATTTGACATAATAAGCAAAGGAGTTGTACCAAATTCCTTTTATGATATTAATATGGTACTGATTCCAAATCCAGGCAGACCAAAAACAGAGAAAGAAAACAACAGACCAAAATCCCTAATGAACATAGATGCAAAAAATCTTAAATAGAATATTAGAATATAGACTCCAGCAAGTGATCATGAGGTTTATCCATCATTATCAGGTGCTATTTATGCCAGGTATGTAAGGATGGTTCAACATTAGGAAAACCATTCACATAATTGACTATATCAACAAGCTAATAAACAAAAATCCCATGATTATCTCAATAGACGCTGGAAAAGCCTTTGACAAAACACAACAACCATTCCTATTGAAAACACTAGAAGGTATAAGAATAGAAAGACCTTTCCTAAAAATAATAAACAGTATATATCTAAAACCATGAACAAGCATCATATGCAATGGGGATAAATTAGAAGCCTTCCCAATAAGATCAGGCATGAAACAAGGATGCCCATTATCTCCTCTATTATTTTACATTCTACTAGAAACACTAGCAGTAGCAATTAGAGAAGAAAAAGAAATTGAAGATATTAAAATAGGCAATGAGGAGACCAAGCTATCACTCTTCACAGATGATATGATGGTCTACTTAAAAAATTCTAGAGAATCAACTAAAAAGCTAGTGGAAATAATCAACAACTTTAGCAAAGTTGCAGGATACAAAATAAATGCACATAAATCATCAGCATTTCTACATATTTCCAACATATTGCAGCAGCAAGACTTAGAGAGAAAAATACCATTTAAAATCACCATAGGCAATATAAAATATTTAGGAATCTATCTACCAAAACAAACACAGGAATTATGTGAATACAACTACAAAACACTTTCCAAACAACTAAAATTGGTTCTATATAATTGGAAAAACATTGATTGCTCATTGATTGGATGAGCTAAGATAATAAAATTCACCATTCTACCTAAATTAATTAACCTATTTAGTGCCATACCTATCAAACTACCAAAACACTTTTTTACTGAATTAGAAAAAGCTATAAAAAAGTTCATTTGGAAGAACAAAAGAGCAAGAATAACAAGGAAAAAAATATGAAGGAAGTTGGCCTAGCAGTACCAGATCTTAAACTGTACTATAAAGCAGTAGTCATCAAAACAATATGGTACGTTATAAAGATTTTTTCCCAATTTGTTGTTTCCCTTCTGATTTTGGCTACATTGTTTTTGTTTGTACAGAAGCTTTTTAGTTTAATATAATCAAAACCATCTAATTTACATTTTGTAATTTTCTCTAACTCTTGCTTGGTTTTAAAGTCTTTCCTTTCCCACAGATCTGACAAGTATACTATTCTGTGTTCACTTAACTTATATATAGTTTCCCTCTTTATATTCAAGTCATTCACCCATTCTGAATTTATCTTGGTGTAGGGTGTGAGATGTTGATCTAGACCTAATCTCTCCCATATTGTTTTCCAAATTTCCCAGCAGTTTTTGTCAAATAGTGGATTCATGTCCCAAAAGTTGGGCTCTTTGTGTTGATCATACACTGTCTTGCTGATGTCATTTATCCCAAGCCTATTCCATTGATCCTCCTCTCTAACTCTTAGCCAGTACCATATTGTTTTGATGACTACTGCTTTATAGTATAGTTTAATATCTGGTACTGCTAGGCCCCCTTCCTTCACATTTTTTTTTTCATTATTTCCCTTGATATTCTTGATCTTTTGTTATTCCAAATGAAATTTATTATAGTTTTTTTCTAATTCAGTAAAGAAGTTTTTTGGTAGTTTGATAGGTTTGGCGCTAAATAGGTAAATTAATTTGGGTAGAATTGTCATTTTTATTATGTTAGCTCATCCTACCCATGAGCAATCAATGGCTTTCCAATTGTTTAGATCCAGTTTTATTTGTTTGGAAAGTGTTTTGTAATTGTTTTCATATAATTGCTGTGTTTGTTTTGGTAGATAGATTCCTAAGCATTTTATATTGTCTAGGGTGATTTTAAATGGTGTTTCTCTTTCTACTTCTTGTTGCTCTAATGTGTCGGAAATGTATAGAAATGCTGATGATTTATGTGCATTTATTTTGTATCCTGCAACTTTGCTAAAGTTGTTGATTATTTCTACAAGCTTTTTAGTTGATTCTCTAGGATTTTTTAAGTATACCATCATATCATCTGCAAAGAGTGATAGCTTAGTCTCCTCCTTGCCTATTTTGATACCTTCAATTTCTTTTTCTTCTCTAATTGCAACTGCTAGTGTTTCTAGTACTATGTTGAATAAAAGGAGGGTATGTCCTTCAATTGGGGAATGGCTGAACAAACTGTGGTATATGATGGTGATGGAATACTATTGTGCTGAAAGGAATAATAAACTGGAGAAGTTCCAGGTGAACTGGAAAGACCTCCAGGAACTGATGCAGAGAGAAAGGAGCAGAGCCAGAAGAACATTGTACACAGAGACTGATATACTATGGTAAAATCTAATGTAATGGGCTTCTGTACCAGCAGCAATACAATGACCCAGGACAATTTTGAGGGATTTATGGTAAAGAACGCTACCCACACTCAGAGGAAGGACTGCAGGAGAGGAAACATATAAGAAAAACAACTGCTTGAACGCTTGGGTCGGGGTGGACATGATTGAGGATGTGGACTCGAAACTACCACACCAATGCAACTACCAACAATTTGGAAATAGGTCTTGATCAAGGACACATGACAAAACCAATGGAAATGTGCATTGGCCATGGGTGAGGGGAGTGCGGGGGGTGAAGGGGAAAGTAGGAGCATGAATCATGCAACCATGTTAAAAATGAATATTAATAAATGTTTAAATTAAAAAAAAAAACAATATGGTACTGGGTAGAGACAGAAAGGAGGATCAGTAGAATAGACTAGAGGTAAGAAACCTTAGCAAGACAGTCTATGATAAAACCAAAGAACCCAGCTTTTGGGACAAAAAGCCACTCATTGACAAAAAATGCTGGGAAAATTGGAAAACAATATGGAAGAGATTGGGCCTGGATCAACATCTCACACCCTCTACCAAGATAAACTCAGAATGGGTGAATGACTTGAATATAAAGAAGGAAACTATAAGTAATTAAGTGAGCATAGAATAGTTTACTCATCAGATATATCAGGGAAAGGAAAGATTTTAAAACTAAACTAGAGTTAGAAAAAAATGCAAAACATAAAATAAATAATTTTGACTACATTAAACTAAAATGTTTTTGTACAGGCAAAATAAATGACACCAAAATTAGAAGGGAAGCAACAAATTGGGAAGGAATCTTTATAACAAAAAACTTAGAGAAAGAGCTAATTTCTCAAATATAAAAGAGGCTACATCAATTGTACAAAAAATCAAGCCATGCTCAATTGATAAATGGGCAAGGGACATGAATAGGCAATTTTCAGATAAAGAAATCAAAAGTATCAATAAGCACATGAGAAAGTGTTCTAAATTTCTAATAATTAGAGAAATGCAAATCAAAACAACTTTCAGGTATTACCTCACACCTAGCAGATTGGCTAAAATCACAGCAGGGGAGAGTAATGAATGTTGGAGGTGATATGGCAAAATAGGGTCATTAAGCCTTTGCTGGTGGAGTTGTGAATTGATCCAAACATTCTGGATGGCAATTTGGAATTATGCTCAAAGGGCTTTAAAAGACTAACTGCTTTTTTTATCCAACTATAGCACTGCTTGTTTTATACCTGAAAGAGATAATAAGGGAAAAGACTTGTGCAAAAATATTTGTAGTCATGCTCTTTGTGGTGGCAAAAAAAAATTGGAAAATGAGAGAATGTCCTTCAATTGGGGATAGGCTGAAAAAACTGTGGTATCTTTTGGTGGTGGAATACTATTGTACTCAAAGGAATAAAGAACTGGAGAAATTCCATGTGATGTGGAATGACCTCCAGGAATTTATGCAGAGTGAAAGGAGCAGAGCCAGGAGAACATTGTACACAGAGACTGATACACTGTGGTACAATGGAACATTATGGACTTATCTACTAGCAGCAATGCAAGGATCCAGAGCAAGGCTGAGGGACTTTGAGAAAGAAAACTAGTCACATTCAGAGGAAAAACTGTTGGAGTAGAAACAGAGAAGAAAAACAACTGCTTGAACACATGGGCTGATGGTGATATTGGGGATGTCGGTACTTAAAGATAACTCTAGTCCAACTATCAATAATATGGAAGTAGGTCTTAATCAATGATACATGTAAAATGCAGTGGAATTGTGCATTGGCTAAGGGGGGTTAGGGGACTTTGGGGGAGAGGGAAAGAACATGAAACTTGTAACTATGGGAAAATATTCAAGATAAAAATGTATTAATAAAAAACAAACAAAAATAAATAAATAGAGTTTCTCTTTATTACTCTTACTGCATTTTGTTGGAAATATATAGAAATGATGATGATTTATGTGGGTTTAACTTGTATTCTGAAATTTTGCTAAAGTAATTTTTTCAACTAGTTTTTTTAATTGATTTTCTAGGATTCTTTAAGTATACCATACCTTCTTTAAGTATACCATGCCATCTGCAAAGAGTGATAGCTTACTTTTCTTATTGTGTACTTTAATTCCTTCAATTTCTTTTTTCTTCTAATTGCTAAACATAGCTTTTGTAGTACAGTATTAAATAATAGTGGTGATAATGGGCATTCTTGATTCACTGCTTATCTTATTAGGAAGGCTTAGAACTTACCCCAATGCAGATCATACTTCTTGATGGTTTTACATAAATATTACTTATTATTTTAAGGAAAGGCTCTTTTATTTCTATGTTTCTAAGTGTTTTCAGTAAGAAAGGTGTTGTATTTTGTCAAAGGGTTTTTCTGAATCTATTGAAATAATCATGTGATTTCTGTTAGTTTGATTATTGATATTGAAAGGAAATTTTTATTCCATTTGTCTATTTTAAGTTAATCTATCAAGGACTTAAAGTAACATAACTTAACATCTAGTCACTAACAAAGAAAGTTCATGCCCTAAAAGGCCACAAGCATTTACCCCACCCCCACACCCCAGGCAGTGGTAGGCAAATTGAAAGGCTGTGATTGATTCCTGAGATGTGAGGAGTAGATCTTATGGACAGAGAAAATTGTATATAAACTGGAGCCTGAGAGATTCCAGTCTCTCTTGATCTTTGGCAGTCTTTAGCCTGGGGACCATGAACTCTGGTGAGATTCCTAGCAGACTTGACCTCATGTGCTCTGAAGTTTCTTGGAGGTTTTTTCAGCATCTTTGGCTCATCAGATTTTGGCTTCCTCATCTGGATTTTAGATTCTGGTGAGATTCACATTCAGATTTGCATTCGAGGTCTACGTTGCTGTAAATTAAGCTACTAACAGCTTACTGACTCATAGTTTAATTTTAACTTTTATAAACGACAATCACAACAATTCTTTTTTAATCATTATTATTTTTGTCAAACCAAATTTCTAACTATTACATTATGGCTACTTATAGTAATAGTTTTCTAAATATTAAACTAGACTTGCATTCCAGGTATGAATCCTGCCTGGTTATAGTGAGTAATCTTTGTCATATATTGCTTTAGTCTCTTTGCTTGTATTTTATTTAAGATTATGCCTTCATATGAGGTGCATTTGCATTAGAAAGAGAAATTCCATTTAAAATCACCTTAGACAATATAAAATATTTAGAAATCTATTTGCCAAGACAAACACAGGAATTATATGAATACAACTATGAAATACTTTCCACATAATTAAAACTAGATCTAAATAATTGGAAAAAACATTAATTGTTCATGGGTAGGATGAGTTAATAAAATAAAAATGATAATCCTCACCAAATTAATTTACTTATTTAATGCCATACCTATCAAACTACCAAGAAACGTTTTTACTGAATTGAAAAAAAATTAGAACAAAGTTCATTTGGAAGAACAAAAGATCAAGAATATCAAGGGAACTAATGGGGGAAAAAGTGAAGGATGGGGGTCTAGCAGTAACAGATCTTAAACTGTACTATAAAGCAGTCCTCATCAAAACAACATGGTACTAACTAAGAGATAGAAGGGAGGATCAATGGAATAGACTTGTGGTAAATGATATCAGTAAGGTAGAGTATGATAAACCCAAAGATCTCAACTTTAGGGGCAAAACCCCATTATTTGACAAAAAGTGCTGAGAAAATTGGGAAAATAGTATGGGAGAGATTAGGTTTAGAGCAATATCTCACACCCTACACCAAGATAAATTCAGAATGGGTGAATGACTTGAATATAAAGAAGGAAATTATAAGTAAATTAGGTGAACATAGAATAGTTTTCCTGTCAGATCTTTGGGAAAGGAAAGATTTTAAGACCAAGCAAGGGTTAGAAAATATTACAAAATGTAACGTTAAAGGGGCAGCTGGGTAGCTCAGTGGAGTGAGAGTCAGGCCTAGAGACAGGAGGTCCTAGGTTCAAACCCGGCCTCAGCCACTTCCCAGCTGTGTGACCCTGGGCAAGTCACTTGACCCCCATTGCCCACCCTTACCAATCTTCCACCTATGAAACAATACACCGAAGTACAAGGGTTTAAAAAAAATTAAAAAAAATGTAACGTTAATCATTTTGATTACATTAAATTAAAAAGGTTTTGTACAAACAAAATTATAAGGGAAGTAAAAAATTGGGAAAAATGTGTATAACAAAAACTTCTGACAAAGGTCTAATTACTCAAATTTATAAGTAGCTAAATCAATTGTACAAAAAAGCAAGCCTTTCCTCAATTGATAAATGGGCAAGGGTCACGAATAGGCAATTTTCGGATAAAGAAATAAAAACTATCAATAAGCACATGAAAAAAGTGTTCTAAATCTCTTATAATTAGAGAAATGCAAATCAAAACAACTCTGAGGTATCACCTCACATCTAGCAGTGGCTAAAATGACAGCAAAGGAAAGTAATAAATAATAAAGGCAGAGGCAATCAACAAAGAAAGAGAAAGAGAGAGAAAGAAAGAAAGAAAGAAAGAAAGAAAGAAAGAAAGAAAGAAAGAAAGAAAGAAAGAAAGAAAGA
>NC_058131.1:168388338-168483677 GCF_016433145.1 Gracilinanus agilis | reverse complement strand
AAAGAAAGAAAGAAAAAGAAAGGAAGGAAGGAAGGAAGGAAGGAAGGAAGGAAGGAAGGAAGGAAGGAAGGAAGGAAGGAAATAAAAGATTGGACCAGGAGAGAGGTGGAGGTAGGGACTTTATAAATGCAAATAAAAGTGCTGTCAGTTAGAGTTTAATAGTAGGAACTCCTGAGCAGGATTCATGAAGTTGGGGGGGGGAAATGGCTTTGAAGTTTTGGGTAGTCACTTTCAGAATCAGGAATCTGCACTACATTTGAGCAATGCTGTTAGGCTAATGGATGAGGAAATGGCTCATTTGAATATAGCAGCCTCTCTTAATTGTCAAAGAAGCTTTGTAAATGTCTTGCCATTCCTTCTTTTATTTGAATTCTATATAACATCCTCAAGGACAAAGACTTATGATTTCAGTAGCCCTTTAATGTGTTTAAAAAACAAAAACAAAAGACAAAATCTGTTGCTTACAATAATCCTACAAGTCAGGAAAGGTGAAGATGGTTATGCCCATTGTACAGATAAACTGAAATGATTTGTTGAAGAATCCTAGTCAAGGTTCAAATCTAAGTCTTCTGATTCCAAATGGGTAGTTAGATGGCACAGTGCATAGAGCACCAGGCCTGGACTCAGGAAGATTTATCTTCCTCATTTCAAATCTGGCCTCAGATACTTACTAACTGTCTGATCCTGGGCAAGTGATTTCACCCTTTTTTCTTCAGTTCCTCATCTGTAAAATGAGCTAGAGAAGGAAATGTCAAACCACTGTACTATCTTCGCTAAGAAAACTCCAAACAGGGTCACAAAGAGTTGGATACAACTTGAAGTGACTGAATAACTAAGCTGATTCTGAGACTAAAGTTCTTACATTCCACTCTGACTTTCTTTCTCATTACTCTGTCATCTTTCTTCATTCCCATAAGCAATATTAATAATTTGGTGTAATGGACAAAGTCACTCTACTTCACTCTATTTGTTGCTCTGCTTGGTTTCACCTCCAAGTAATAAGATGCTTTCTCAGATTTACTTCTGATTTCATCATCATGCTGGTAGCTCAAGACTTGACTAACATAATTTCTCAGCTTTATCTCTCCCTGATTGGAGAACTAGACAATAGAGTACTAAACTTCTCTTAAAACCTTCTCTTTTTTAGAGCCAGAAACTGGATTTGTGGCTCAATTCATTCTGAATTTCCTGCTCTGCCTGGTTTCAGCTCCAGAGAAAAAGATAGTCCCTGGTTCCCTTCTTCTCCTCCTTCCAGTCTATAAGCAAATAGACCCTTTGAAGGCAATAATTGTTTTTCTTTTTATAAATTATATCATCAGCATTTAGCATAGTGCTTGGCACATAATTGACATTTAATTAATATTTATTGGATAATAATAAAGTTGGATATCGCAATACCTTAGTCATTCCCAACATGCTCATTAAAAGAATATGTTATCTAAATCAAGTTACTTTACTTTTCTGAGTTTCTTCATCTACAAAATGGGTTTAAGGATACTAATCTGCATACCTTAGAATGATTGTGAGGAATAAGTGAAATCAGGAATATAAAGTAATGAAACTAAATACAAATGTATGAAAATAGCATTATTATCCTCTTCTACCTCTACATCTTGGCTAACCTGAAGTCAGATTGTGAAACAGTACTCAAAACCCTTTCACTGACTCTTTCAACTTCTTTCATAACCATTCATGTGCCTAGTACTCTACTGCCTGAGGCCCAACTACTGTATAGTACTGTCTAGTGTTCCACATGCTACTCCTTTACCAAAGTCCATTTTCCCATTCACTTTCATAGTTCTTTTCTCAAATCTCATCTGGTTGTCAGGTTGGAGAGGAGGCAAATAAACTCAATTAATAATAGTGGATGACTAATTCATTTATAAAATTACTGTGTTCAAAGGTCCTGTGCTGGGCAGGTATTAGAGGAGATACACAATTTAGATAAGAAATACCCTCCTTATAGAATGGGTTGGAGATAAGATATTAACAAATAATTGTAACAGAAAATATTAACGTGATGATTATAGAAAAGAGATGAAAAAAAGTGCTAAATAAAGTCTGAGGCTGAGAATTGTAGTCAATTAGGGACAAGGAAAATGTACCAGTAAGAAGGGACATTTTAGTAGGACTTTAAAGTAGTGGTAGGAAATTCATCAGGTTTTTATACTATGCCAACTAAATCATTTTAATGCTCATCTTTGAGATTAATGGATTTTATGTAGCAATTTAAATGCTAATGCATCTTGTATAAAATTATCCTACTTAAAACAGACCCAAGACAAAGAAGAGTATTCCAATTCAATCAAGTCAGAACTGGATCTATATATGTGAAACATCTGCACTAGCATGATAGTTGAAGCCCTGGGATTCAATGAGATTTCTAAAATTATACCACATTAGATGGAAGAGAAGAAAGATAAGGAAATATCTCAAGGATCACATCTTTAAGTGCTATTAATAGTACACAGACCCAATGAAAGAGAGTGAAAAAAGACTGAAAACGAGGAGAATGGACAGTTTGTAAAGCAAATAAAAGAAAAAGTATTTAATAGGATTGAATATCAAAATGTGTCAAAAGCAGTGGAGAAGTCCAAAAGGAGAAGTAAAAAAATGTATTCAGTAATGAGGTCATTGACATTGTAGAGTGTTAAAATATTAAGAAGTTTTTGAGGAAAAGATCCGAGGGAAAGCATGTTAGATAGTCTCAATCTTCCCTTTGACGTAGGAGACCAAATTGCCTTTTTAAAATTGGATTTTGGAAGAACATCTCAGAGTTTGAAGATGTCACAGTTTGACTTAATTGCTGTCATATTAAGATTGTTGAATATTTATAAAGGCTCATGAATTTGCACTGAATGAAATCATCTCAATTTCATCAATTTCTCCAGAGAAGTTTAGAAATCTGGAGCCATGATCTGGGAAATGGGACCATAGGAGTTACTTAGGTGGAGATATTAAGTTATGTTCAAGAATAACAATAATCTGGGATCTATAGAGGAGGGTGGCAAATGATTTGAACAGAGTATTCAATGGAAATATCAAAGTCCATATTTTTAAGTTTAGGATATAGAGGCAATTGAAACCAGAAAGGGGAAAAGAGCCAGAGAAAATTGTAATTGGTCAAAGAATTGGAAGTCATATTAAGGGTGAATAGTATAATTATTTTCAGTAGGAAAGTGGAAGTGTTCAGGGAGGGGACACTATGTTCAGAGAATACTATTTCTGTGGTATAATTTTAAGAATTGATGAGGTCCAAGATGTGAAAATACTGGTGTGTGGCTAAAGTAGAAATGAGAAGAATATTACCAAACCTGAAGTACATGAGTAATTTAAAATTCAATATCTCACTCAACATTAATTAAGTGCCTACTTTACATAAGGTTTTATGGTTAGATTCCATGGTCAACTATTTGATATGATCAATATGGATTTACCTATATATTTGCACTATCATTTAGGTTTAAGATAAAATGAAAGATGATGACTCAGACATTGACTTAATTAAGAAAGTTAGGAGAGTGAAGTGGAGACAAATATACAACAATTTAAGAATTGGAAGTGTCATATTTAGGTTGTACATACTTCAGAAGAAGAAAGATCTTTGAAGGATGATGGAAAAGGAATAGAGTGGAAGTGACAACGGAAACTAATAGTGTGCTGCTCCTTTCCTTCCAATCCCTGCTATCTGGAGGTAATGGGAAGAATGGCCAGTAGTGGAAAGGAATATAATGGATGAGTTGTCCTAGAAGAATAGACAGATTTTTTCAAAAGAATCAATTCCAAAACCTGTCCTTCCATCTATCTCAAAGCTACTTTGATCTTAAACCTATTCTTCATCCATATAGCTTCCTTTGTTCCTTTAGGCCCTTTTTGTTCTCTCAATCTCTTCAATTGGGGAATGGCTGAACAAACTGTGGTATATGCTGGTGATGAAATACTATTGTGCTCAAAGGAATAATAAACTGGAGGAATTCCATGTGAACTGGAAAGACCTCCAGGAATTGATGCAGAGTGAAAGGAGCAGAACCAGGAGAACATTGTACATAGAGACTGACACACTGTGGTAAAATCGAATGTAGTGGACTTCTGTACTAGCAGCAATACAACGACCCAGGACAATTTTGAGGGATTTATGGAAAAGAATGCTACCCACATTCAGAGGAAGAACTGCACGGGTGGAAGCATAGAAGAAGAACAACTGCTTGACCACATGAGTTGATGTGGACATGATTTGTGAAGTAAGTTCTAAATGACCACCCCAGTACAACTATCAATAATATAAAAATAAATCTTGGTCAATGACACATGAAGAAACCAGTGGAAATATGGGTCAGCTCCAGGGGTGGGGTGGGGTGGGCAGTGGTTTGGGGAGTGGAGAGAGTAAGAACATGAATCATGTAACCTTGGAAAAAATTTTTCTAAAAAATAAAAAAGGACATATGTGAAGCAATGGTACTTCATAGAAGAATCAAATATTTAGAATGTGAAGGAAAATTAGATGTTATGTAATCCAACCTCCTCATTTAATATATAAAGAAACTGAGGCTGAGAGGTTAAATGTTTTGACTAATGTCCCATAAGTAGAAAGTGTTAGATCTGTGAGTGGAACTCAGGATCCCAAATATCAGACTGATCAACCTTTCAACAGCAGTGTTGCCTATAATACTAGATAATATGATTTTGTAGTGCAGTGGACTCAGGTAGTAACTTCAGGACTACCTTGAAAAGTGTTCATTAGTAATAAAAGTGAAAAAGAGATTATAGGAGTTACCAGTATTGAGGATTAACAGAATGAAAATGGTAAACAAGAAGCAAAGGATTTTAGGGGAGAAAACAATGATTTCTTGAATGGATTAACTCTATGGTAAGGATTCTGAAAAGTGGAGAGATTCAAACAAGGTAGTCATAATGGATTGAGAGAACAAAAAGAGCCCAAAGGAACAAAGGATGCTATATGGATGAAGAATAGGTTTAAGATCAAAGTAGCTTTGAGATAGATGGAAGGACAGGTTTTGGAATTGATTCTTTTGAAAAAATCTGTCTATTCTTCTAGGACAACTCATCCATTATATTCCTTTCCACTACTGGCCATTCTTCCCATTACCTCCAGATAGCAGGGATTGGAAGGAAAGGAGCAGCATACTATTAGTTTCCATTGTCACTTCCAGTCTATTCCTTTTCCATCATCCTTCAAAGATCTTTCTTCTTCTGAAGTATGTACAACCTAAATATGACACTTCCAATTCTTACATTGTTGTATATTTGTCTCCACTTCACTCTCCTAACTTTCTTAATTAAGTCAATGTCTGAGTCATCATCTTTCATTTTATCTTAAGCCTAAATGATAGTGCAATTATCTAGGTAAATCCATATTGATCATACCCTCCTTTTCCAGTTTTTTGTCACAAAGCAATTTTTAAGGCCTAAATCCCAAATCACCTACCCATATATACATATGATAAGTGATGTCATATCTTTTGCTTTTGCATTTCTACTCTCATAGTTCTTTCTCTTAATGTGGATAGCATTCTTTTATATAAGTCCTTCAGGAGTGTCCTGGCTTGTTGCATTGCTACTAGTAGCAAAGTCCATTACATTGGATTGCTCCACAATGTTTAACTTTCTGTGTACAATGTTCTTCTGGTTCTGCTCATTTCACTCTGCATCAGTTCATTGAGGTTCTTCCAGTTCATATGGAAAGCTTCCAGATCATCAATCCTTATAGCACAATAGTATTCCATTATCATCATATACTACAATTTGTTCAGTCATTCCCCAATTGAGGGACACCCCCTCATTTTCCAATTTTTTTGCCACCACAAAGAACACGGTTAAGAATATTTTTGTATAAGGATTTTTCCTCATTATCTTTTTGGGGTACAAGCCTAGCAGTGGTATGGCTGAATCAAAGAGTATGTATTCTTTCAAATCCCTTTGCATATAATTCCAAAATTGTTATCTATAGTGCACACATTCTCTATACTACACTACAGCAAATGTTTTATCCTCAGCATGAGGCCCCATATTTCTCTGTGTGTGGCCTCATGTGGCCGTGTGTCATCGAAAATGGCTACATGTGTTAGTGCTGATATGCGTGTCATAGGTTTGCCATCACCAGAATAGGGTGTAAGATGTTGTTATAAGCCTAATTTCTCCCATACTGTTTTCTAATTCTCCCAGCAGTTTTTGTCAAATACTGGGTTCTTGTTCTAAAAGCTGGGATCTTTGGGTTTATCAAACATTATCTTGCTACTGTAATTTACTCCAAGTCTATTCCATTGATCTGATCTTCTTTCTTTAAGCCAGTACTATATAGCTTTAATGATCACTGCTTTATAGTTTAGTTTGATATCTAGTAAAGATAGGCCTCCATCCTTTACTTTTTTCATTGATTCCCTTGATAGTCTTGATCTTTTGTTCTTCGAAAGGAATTTTGTAATAATTTTTTTCTAATTCTATAAAAAAAAGTGTTTTGGTGGTTTGATAGATATGGCACTGAATAAGTAAATTAATTTAGGTATCATTTTTATTATATTAGCTCATCCTACCCATGAGCAATTGATGTTTTTCCAATTGTTTAGATCTTGTTTTATTTGTATGAAGAGTGTTTTGCCATTACATTCATACAATTCCTGAATTTGTCTTGGCAAGTAGATTTCCAGGTATTTTATCTTGTCTAGACTAATATTAAATGGAGTTTCTCTTTCTGACTCTTGCTGCTGAGTTTTTTTGGAAACATATAGGAATGCTGATGACTTATGTGGATTTATTTTGTACCCTGCAACTTTGCTAAAGTTATTGATTGTTTCTACTAGTTTTTTAGTTGATTTTCTTAGATTCTCTATGTATACCATCATGTTATCTGCAAAGAGTGATAGTTTAGTTTCCTCATTGCCTACTTTGATCCCTTAAATATCTTTTTCTTCTCTAATTGCTACTGCTAGCATTTCTAGTACAATATTAAATAGTGGTGGTGATAATGGGCATCCCTGCTTCACTCTTGATCTTATTGGGAAGGCTTCTAATTTATCCCCACTGCAGATGATACTTGCTTATAGTTTTAAATAAATACTATTTATTATTCTGAGCAATGGCCCTTCAATTCCTATACTTTCTAGTGTTTTCAATAGGAATGGGTGTTGTATTTTGTCAAAGGCTTTTCTGCATCTATTGAGATAATTATGTGATTTCTGTTAGTTTGGTTATTTTTATGGTCAATTGAGATGATTTTCCTAATATTAAACCATCCTTGTATTCCTGATATGAAACCCACCTGGTCATAGTGAATAATCCTTGTGATAACTTGTAGTCTTCTAGCTAGTATTTTATTTAATACATGTTTTTGCATCTATGTTCATTAAGGAGATTGCTCTATAGTTTTCCTTCTCTGTTTTTGGTCTTCCTGGCTTGGGAATCAGTACCATATAACAGTTTAAATTTTTCTTTCTTTTTTTTTAATCATTGACAGATTTTCTATAATACTTCCCATAATGACTCTTTTTTTTAAAAAACCCTTAACTTCTGTGTATTGGCTCATAGGTAGAAGAGTGGTAAGGATGGGCAATGGGGATCAAGTGACTTGCCCAGGGTCACACAGCTGGGAAGTATCCGAGGCCGGATTTGAACCTAGGACCTCCCTTCTCTAGGCCTGACTCTCAATCCACTGAGCTACCCAGCTGCCCCCATAATGACTCTTTGAAACCTCCAACTCAAACCCTCAGTGTCTCTTTTGCCCCTTCCCAATTACCTACTTTTAAAACCTCATTAATTTTTTTTTTACTTTTTCCTCTACCTCACTTCCCATAGTCCTCAAGTCATGTTAATTAATTTCTACATCCTTGGCATCTTTCACATCTATCTCCTTCTCTCCACTCACACTTTTACCTCCCTTAATTTAAATCTTTCTTAACCTCTCACCTCAAACTTTGCATTGGCCTTGTAACTGGACTCCTTTCTTTGATTTTTGTGTTCCTTTACTAGCTCTTCTTCAAATTCTGTTTGCTTCAGTTTTCTTGACTGTAAGATGAGGATATTCATAATACCTACCACACAGGGCTGTAAGAATCAAACAAGATAATATTTGAAGAATGCTTCATATAGTGCCTGCCACATAGTAAGTACTATCTAAATGCTTATTCCTGCTTCTCCCCTTCCTTCCCTACATAATATCACATTTATTTGTATAAATTATCACATCACTCTCAGTTATTTGTGAATATTTTGAGTATAAAGGACCTGTCATTTAATTTTCATATTACCAGCACATTACTTAATGTCTATATATAATAAGCACTTAATAATTATCTGTTGAATTAATGAATGAATGTTGGTTTAAATAATTGTAATGGAATGCATTATTATCCATGCAAGGATACCAAAGGGCACAGGGGCATGTAAGAGTGAGAAAATTGGTTTGAAAGGAATGTTGGTAGGATTAGGGCCTATTAAACTATGAATACTGGTTTAGGAGAACTAAATGAACATGGAGCTATTATCTAATATGATAAACCTGGTTGACTGGAAAAGGAGAACTCAATATAATAGGAAGTAGTTTGGTGCAGGATACTCTGTTAGAATTCTAAAAAGAAAGAACTTTTAAGAGTTTGCCTACCTCAAAGCTCATGATTTAATTTTGAATTCTGCTTTTTCATATGAACCTGCTTGAAATTCTATCTCAAGAGGTTATCAGATCTTCAATAAGGTGTCATTCTTCCCAAAGGTAGATATCTGGGATGAAATGCTTAAATCAGGGCTTGGGAAAATGGAAATAGAATTGACCTTAAAGTCAAAAGACTTGGGGAATTTTGTTCTTGGTTCTTCCCCTTATGGGGAATTATGGGAATTAAAACAGCAAGTGGTAGTTGTAATTGAGTGAAACACACTGACTACACCTTGTAACTCATCCATCACAGCCCTGTGATCATGGGCAAGTCATTTAACATATATGTTTTTCCTTTTCCTTTTCCATGAAGTAAGATTCATAATAATGACTAAAATTCCTATGTAACCAACACTTCCCAGGGTTCTTGTAAGGATCAAGTAATTTGATGCATAAAAAAGTCCTTTGTCAGCTTTTTAAAGCTGATTACACCTGATTCCAATGGGTCTGTAATTAATGTAAATGATCCCATTTTGATCAAATTTAAGACCCTTAGCCTATCTAGTAGAAAAGGTACTTTGATTTATTTTTATTTTCAAATGATAAATTGCCTTTTATTTTAATCATTTTCTAAAATGCAGTACCCCCACACATGTAGACTTCAAAGAATAACAAATATAATTTTGGTAACTGCATCTAACAGTGTATGAAACATATTGGTAGGGGAAAAGACCCATAACCTCCCCATCCAACCAAAGAAGTCCTGAGGAAGTTGAAAAACCCTAGAGGGGAAACCAATCATTCAGAGTATGATATGCAATAATGGCCCAATTCCCCCTGAAGAATTTGAGTATCAATTAACTATCAACTTCCTTTCATTCCCCTGGAGTTCTGTGGCTTACTTTCTGGACTTCTAACTACTCCTCACCTATTATTTCATCTTGCCATTTCCCTTAGTACCTCCGGGGAACATCCAACTATCCCTTCAGCCTTCTCCTCCAGGAATATCCCCCTCACAGGATCAGCCCCCACTTCCATTTGTGAGCTGCTCCTGAGCCTTCCAGTTTTTTTAGAGGGGCTGGTAAACCATTCTTTATTTCCCTCCCAGGTCTATGTTTGACTTTCCATACTTCAAAACCATGCCCAAAGGTTGAGTACATTCAACCCCTGTCAAGGGCATCATTTGAAAGTGAATATCCTCTCACTTCAGGTTCCATGTTAGAGCAAAATGAGTCCCTTGCACATTACCAAACAATAAACAAATGAGAAAGTTTACTTTACCCCATCACAGCAAAAATTTATAATAAGGATACAGTGGACACAGCTCCCATTGTTTCTATCTCAAAACTGTGTCTGGTCTGGTTAGTAAGTCAGGTTAGCAAGTATGGCCACTTTCATGGGCTCAAGAACCCCCAAGTCTATCATAGAAACTGGAGACAATGAAATTATACTTGAGGAGAAGCTGTTTCAGGGAAGCTTCATCAAGGAACCCCCCTGTCCCCCACTATTGCTGTATTCCTCTCTAGCTTCCCACTTCCTTTTATATGTTTTCTTTTTCTATTAGAAAGTAAGCTCCTTGAAGGCAGGGATTATCTTCCTTTTAGCTTTTATTTTGATACATAGTGTTTATCAGAGTCCTTAACATATAGTAAGTGCTTTCTAGTTGTTTCTTGCCTTGTTTTGCCTGGCCTTTATGCATCTCTGACACCAAGAAACTCAAATTGATATTGACTTGCATCCACTCTGGACATTTGTCCTACTTGTTCCCAATTCAATTTGTTTTCCTGGTTTGTGAATCTACTCTAATTACTGCTTACACCTACACCATTTCTATTTCCCATGAGATACTATTACACATATACTTTTGTGCTTTGCTCTATATTAAGGACTAGTTCTGGTTCTTTCTTTAGAAAATTGTTTGTCTACCTGATTTTACAGTTTCCTTCTTTGGAAAATGACACATATCACTCAGCCACCTATCATATTGTTCTTTAATTTTTTTCAGTTGTTTCATACTCTTCATGACCAAATATGGGTTTTTATTTTTGTTTTTGTAAAGAGACTAGAATGGTTTGTCATTTCTTTATCCAATTTAATTTACTAATGAGAATACTGAGACAAATAGGGGTAAGTGATTTTTCAAGAGTCACAAAATTTGTAACTGTCTGAGGCCATATTTCAACTTAGGAAGAAGAGTCTTCCTGATTCTAGACTCAACACTCCATCCTACCTCCAGTTGTGCTGACTTTTTGTAATGACCTGTAGTTCCTTATAGAGAAAAAGAAAATTATGAAATCAGTTTCTATATCAGTTTTCCCTCCTACTCCCCTTAAGTTCTTTAAATATATGCATTTGGATTTGAAATTTTCATTCATGAATATAGGCATTTAAACATATAGATGAATCATTATGGGATTGGAAAAAATCAATTTCTATGATTTAATTGGTTTAGAGCAGGTTTTTTTGTTTGTTTTTTTTTTGTTTGTTTGCCTTTTTCTGATGATGGAGATGATCTCTGATTATGGCTACTGATCTAACACCTTTGGAAAAATAATTGATTACAATTATAGCTCTGGAGATTCCTCAGGCCTCTCATCCTTGTCAGCCCCTGACCAGGTTGAAAATAGCAAAAAGATACAATCTTAGTATCTTAGAATAGAAAAGGACTTTAGAGGTTATCTGATATAGCCTCTCACATTTTATAGATGAGAAAATGGAGTATCAGAGAGGTCATACAAGTTATAATTGGAAATGCTGATGAACCTAGTTCTTTGATTCTAAACCAGTGCTTTTTTTCACGAAAATACACATTTTTAAAGCTCCTTCCCTATTCGAAGTCCTAGGTGAGATTGCCATGAGTGTGAATCTGTCAAACACAAACTTCTTGGTCTTAATTTAAAATATCTTTTACGGAGGCATCTGGGTGGCTCAGTGGATTGAGAGTCAGGCATAGAGACTCCTGTGGATATAATGTGCTCCCCAGGACTCTCTTACCAAGCATCCCATTTGCATACTCACACTGAGTGCAAAGACTGCATGCCTATGTACTGAGGATAAAGTTTTGGTGTGACCCCGCCTCTCTCTTTTTCTGCCTGAAAGCAGCTGCTGAGGCTGGCTTTTAGCCACGCAGGAGAATTTATACACGTGGTCATACTTTAGTTAGAAATTAGACTTTGAACTTCTATTTCTTTTCTTTTTATTATTTCTCCTACTTCAAGTGATTATTAATAAACTTTATAAAATTAATACTTGGAGTTTTTGATATTAATTTAAATCTTACAAATGGATGGTCCTAGGTTCTAATCTAGCCTCAGACACTTCCCAGCTGTGTGATCCTGGGCAAGTCACTTAATCCCCATTGCCTAGCCCTTACCATTCTTCTGCCTTGGGACTAATACACAGTATTGATTCTAAGACAGAAGGTAAGGGTTTAAAAAAATAAAACATCATTCACTTTCTTTTGTGCTGTAAATGGAAATTCACTTGGATTCTCAGTAAAGTCTGGACTACTTGAATATTTTGTGTTTTTTGACTTAAAGTAGTAACTATTTACTGTCACTACTTAAAGTAGTGAATGTAAAGTAGCAAAGTAGTGACTCTTGTAGGTAGTCTAACATAACTGTCTCCCTGTTGTTTACTGTTTAGGAACAATTTGAAGGGAGAAATAAAACCTGTGGCTCATCATCATAAGATGAGCAAGCAAGAGGGGAGGAGGATGATAATTAATAAAGATCACTTAATAATGTTTTGTGTAAGTGAAGGAAGCAACCAAAATGAACTTACAGCTAGTTTGTAGTACTGCTCTAAGAAACAATAGATCCAAAATAGAAATGGGTATCTATCTGTTTATAAAGATACAACTCTTTCTGTGAAATAAACACTACATCTGTAGGTTAAAAAATAAAAAAGTAAATATGCATTGTAATTCTTTGATTGTCATTTTGTCTGTATCTTCAGAACTTCACACAATGCCTGGCACATAGTAGGCACTTATTAAATGCTTTTTGAAATGAATTAAATAATGAATAAAAATTTGTGCTTAGAGCCAGGAAGACCTAGGTTCAAATCTTCCCTGTGATCTCTGATAAATTGTGACTAAGGACAAATCACTTACCTTCATCTGAGCCTCTGTTATCTTATTTTATATGAGGATAATTAAACCCCACATGGTTGTGGTGAGGCATATGACTATATATATATATATATATATATATATATATACATATATATGTATAGACATACATATATATGTATATTTAATGAGTGTTATTGACATGCCATTTGAAAGCTTGTAAAATACTCCTATATGTATACACATACATATGCACATATGTGTATGTATACATATAAAAGTATTTTGTAGCTTTCAAATAGTATGTCAATAATACTCATTAAATATTACTATTATAATTAAAGATAGAAATGGAAGAGGAGAGGGCAGAGACCTGAGGACAGAAACAGACTTGTTTCTTTTTTGGATTCACCCTGAGTATTTTCAAGGTTAGCTTCCACATTATGGGATGCTGCTTCTGTTGTGCTAATGGGACTCATTCATAACCCGATAATCACTTTTGTTGCCAATGGCATAAAGAGGCCTTTAAATTCATATAAAGGCTGGGTGCGAGTTATAATTTATTGTGTCATTATCAGTCATGGGATACTCTACCCTTACTATAAATTTAATTATGACTACATTGCTCCTGCAGGTGATTAGAGACCATACTATTAGTCTTACATTGAGTACAATATGCATTCCATGTTCTGTCATCTTTATTTTAACTGTTTGGAAAGAGTAAATTAAATTTACAATAGGATCCTTATCAAGATATTCACTGGCCGTGACAAGCCGGGACCAAATTCAACAAAGAACAGATGAGGGAAATTTAGAGTTCACAGGTTCATTAGACTCAAAGACTCTCAGAGTTGGAAGGAGACTTTGTAGGGTGTTTAATCCAGCCTTTTCCCTTTATTGAAGAGAAGCCTGGAGCTTAGAACAGGGAAGGACTGCCAAAGATCCCATGGCCACTGAATGCTGATGATGGCCGTAGGACCCAGGCATCTTGCCTTCTAGTGTGCTCACTCTTTGCATTGACCTGTAGTGCCCCAAAGATGAAAAGAAAAATATGAAAACAGTTTCTTTACCAGCTTCTCCTCCTACGCTCCTTAATTTCTTTAAATAAAGGCAGGTGAAATTTTAATTTTCATTCTTGAATACAGTCATTCAAATAAACAAATGAACATTTATAGTGTTGGAAAAGTCAATTATTTAACTGGTCTAGAGTAGGGGTTCTTTGTCTGTTTTTATGACATGGGCTCCTTAGGAAGTCTGATGAGACCTATTCTTAAAATAATAGCTTTTTTGTTGACTTGATTACCATTTCCTTTTTTTTTAACATTTAATAATATTTATTTTTTAGAAAAGTTATCATGGTTACATGATTCATGTTCTTACTTTCCCCTTCACCCCCCATAGCCGATGCGAATTTCCACTGGTTTTAACATGTATCATTGATCAAGACCTATTTCCAAATTGTTGATAGTTGCCTTGGTGTGGTAGCTTCCAGTCCACATCCCCAATCATGTCCGCCTCACCATTTCCTTTTTTAATGCATAAAATGAAATACACGATTACCAAGGAAACCAAATGCATTGAAATAATTATCAATATTTTTTTTCTAAATTCAAAGATACTATGTTAATTTCCCACTAGAAACTGCTGGTAGGAAAATTCTCTCCACCGAAAGCATTTTTTTTTTCTTGTAAATCATTATCAGAGAAAACTTTCTCAAAAAAGGAAGTGCCTTGCCTGTGGATATAAAGCTAGCACATGGTAGAAATAGGACTTGAGTTCAGGTTTTGAGAAAATTAGAAAGGAGTACATCTGAAAAGCAGATGATATAGACAAACAAAATGATAGCAAAAATATCTGACTGATTAGGCAAATATCTCTAATCCTATCTACTTTTGGTTCAGATGCTTTTTTTAGTTCAGCATTTAAGACATGCCTGAATCTGTGTAATCCCTTTTGGGTTTTCTTAACAAAGATAGTGGAGTTGTTTGCCATTTCTTCTCCATCTTAATTTACAGATGGGGAAATGGAGGCAGGCAAACAAGGTAGAATGACTTGCCCAGGGCCACATAACTAGTAAGTGTCTGAGTTTGAAATTGAATTCAGGTCCTCTTGCCTCCAGTCCCATGGCTCTATCCACTGCAGTATTTAACTGCCCACATATTACTAACTCCAAATCAATAGATGTGTATATTGACTTTAATGCAGGGGTAGTCATATCATCATTTTTCTTCTTTTATTTCTAACTGTCTTTACTGTGTTCTAGTCTAGATTAGATTGTTGTTGTCTTTAAATAGGTAAGACTAGGGAGTGGGTATAATTCCATTTGGGCTATGCTTTTTATGTTCTTCTCCATTATTTCATAAAATGTTTATTTTTTCCTACATGCAATTTCTTGTTATAAAATAATATTAAATTATTACAGTATACCAATGTATCATAAGTTGTTCAGCCATTCCTCAATTATTACATTATCCAGTTTATTTCTTTGCTTTTTTCCTGTTGTAAATTGTACTTCTAGGAGTATTTTTGTTCAGATGGGATTTTTTTTCTCCTGTCAATAATGTCTTTGGAGTATAGAAGCAATAGTGCACTATTGAGTCAAAGGACATGTACGTTTTGGGGATTCATTGTATGATTCTATATTACTGTCAAAAATTTTGGATCAATTTCAGTGTATCCTAGTAATAGTGTAATAAATAATAGTTTGACTTCAAATAGGACTTTGAGATTTGCAAACACTTTGCATCTATTATCTCATTTCATTTTCACAACACTACTGGAAAATAGGAGCTATTATTATCTACACTTTAAAGATGGAAAGAAATTGAGACTGAGGGAAGTTAAGTAACTTGCCCAGAATACACACTATTAAGTATCTGATGTATTAAACTCAAGTCTTCCTGACTCCAAATCCAGCACTGAATCCGCTCCATCTAAAAGAGATATATTTCTATTTTATTCTACCTGCAACAACTCTGAATTGTGGCATCTTTTATGATTTTGGACAATATGATGGTTTTCTGTTGGAATCACAGTCATTTTAACATAGTTTTCTTTGATTATTAGAGTTAATACATCTCTGTGTATGTGGTTGTTGATAACAAATGTTTCTTTTTAATGAACCATCTGCTCAAATCATTTAATTATTTATTTATTAGAACACTACTCAAAATTTTCTGCCAATTATGTATGTATATTCTGTATGTCAGACTTTGATCAAAAATATTTTGTTACAAAATTATAAGGAACAAGCTTGGCTCTAAAGAAGAGATTTGAGAGACACCCCCAGTAAGCTTCTGGTAGAGCTGGGAGATCCATGAGTTTTGTATATTGACATCTTATTAGGATTTTTCAGTGTATTAAACAGTCATGCTTATTTTTCCTATTTTTGTCTTTTTTATTGGTAAAAGTATTATTTGTTAAATAAGATAGTTCTCTGAGAGAATGGAGATGGATATTGAGGGAAATTATAGTGATGTAAAAAAGGCATCAATAAAAGTTTATCAAAAATGTCAAATTTTTGATAAAAAAATTTATTTTAAAAAGTATTTTATTAGGTATTAGTTTATTATAATAATTTTATTAGTATAATAAAATATTAAAATATTTATAAAAAATTGATAAAAGTTTAACAAAAATACATATTCGACATGATTGGTCCAACAATTGTTGAAATATAAATTTTGAACTTTAAAAAAAAACAACAAAATATCCATATTCTTTGACCCAGAGATTCATCCAGTCATTAAGATTATGTCACAAGGAAATCAGAGACATAAAGGTCCCTTATATACTAAAATATTTGTGACAGCATTTTTGATTGGCAGAGGTATATTCAGAAAATAAGGTAATATCAAAACAAAAAAAATGAGTAATATAAAAGAATAAAGAAAAATTTTGACATAAAGATTTCCCATTTCTTTCCTTTTTTCTTCATCTTGGTACATTGTTTTTTGTTGAAGAATTTTTAATTGTGTTGTTAAATATTTAATTTCTCAAAACTTTCTAGCAATAAGAATTAATTATCCTTCAATAAACCATTCAAAAAGCATATTCATATATCCAAAGAATATTAAATTTCCTCATTTTTAAAAGGATAGGTCTGACATACTTGAAATTTATTGTGAATATAGTGTGGATGAGGGCCAGAAGAGTGCTTTTTCCAATACAACATGCTGTCTTCGTGTTAACATTTTTGGTGAGCACCCCAGTTTTGATATACAACAGACATCTGTGGAGGTCAAGCTGTTTCTTCCTCAATTGGGCAACCTGCTCACCTGAATGTGCCCTGGCAGGTATAACAGTAGGGAGAGAGGCCAATGCTCAGGAGCATCTGTCAAACCAGCTGTTTGGGGATCATGAACAACATGGGCGAAGACCTCATCAGACCGGGCTTCACAGGCATCACCATTAGATGCCTTTGCTGTTCAACAAGACTATTATATGTTGTTCTGCTCTACTTAACAGTTGCTTCAATTTCTCCTCACCAGATGCTGTGTGGTTTGGTAGCAGATAAATGTTGCTGAGTGAATGGCTGGGCAGCCTCCTGGTGGAGTGAGACAGCTCAGAGCCTGACAATGTCCTCAGCTGGACAGCTATCCTCAGAGAACTACAGTCCAGGGCTCAGCAATTTCCTTCCCCCTCAGAGCTATGTGACAGTGCCTTGGGATGCAAGTGAGAAGGATGAAGGGAAAAGGAAAAGAAAAAAGGGATAGGGGGGGAAAGGAGGAGAAAGGGAATGTAGAAAAAAGGAAAAAAGAGGTATGGATGTGGCAGGTAAAGCATCTGTATCTTTTGATGTTACTAGACAATAATAATGTTTTGTATCTTTATAACTCCTTATCTTTTTTTGATATCTTCTTTTTTCAATTATTCATTTATTTATTTAATTAATTTTGAATATTTTTCCATGGTTACATGATTCATGTTCTTCCACTGACCTTCCCCCCAACCACCTCCCATAGCCAACAAGCAATTCCACTAAGTTTTACCTATGTCATTGATCAAGACATTTCCATATTATTAAAATTTGCACTGGGGTGATCTTTTAGAGTCTACATCCCCAATAATATCCCCATTGACTCATGAGATCAAGCAATTCTTTTTCTTCTTTGTTTCTACTCCCACAATTCTTTCTCTAGATGTGGATAGCATTCTTTCTCATAAGTCCCTCAAAATTGTCCTGGATTATTGCATTGCTGCTAGTAGAGAAGTCCATTTGATTGTGCCAAAGTATATCAGTCTCTGTGTATAATATTCTCCTGGTTCTGCTCCTTTGTCACTGCATCACTTCCTGGAGGTCATTCCAGTTCACATGGAATTCCTCCAGTTCATTATTTCTTTGAGCACAAATAGTATTCCATCATCAACAGATATAACAATTTGTTCAGCCATTTCCCAATCGACGGGCATTCCCTCATTTTTCCAATTTTTTGCCACCACAAAGAGTGCAGCTATAAATATTTTTAACAAGTCTTTTTCCTTATTATCTCTTTGGGGTATAAACTCAGCAGTGATATGGCTGGATCAAAGGGTCCTTTAAAACCCTTTGGGCACAGTTTCAAATTGCTTTCCAGAATGGTTGGATCAATTCACAACTCTACCAGCAAAGCATTAATGTCCCTATTTTGCCACATTCCCTACAACATTTATTAATTTCCTTTGCTGTCATATTACCAATCAGCTAGGTGAGAGGTGGTTGTTTTGATTCCCATTTTTCTAATTATAAGAGATTTAGAACACTTTTTCATGTGCTTATTGACAGTTTTGATTTCTTTATCTGAAAATTGCCTATTCATATCCCTTGCACATTTATCAATTGGGGAATGGCTTGATTTTTGTACAATTGATTTAACTCCTTATAAATTTGAGTAATTAGACCTTTATCAGAGATTTTTGTTATAAAGATTTTCTCCCCCAATTTGTTGCATCCCTTCTAATTTTGGTGGCATTGGTTTTGTTTGTACAAAACCTTATTAATTTAATGTAATCAAAATTATTCATTTAACATTTCGTAATATTCTCTATCTCTTGCTTGCTCTTAAATTCTTTCCTTTCCCATATACCTGACAGGTAAACTATTCTATGTTCACCTAATTTAATTATAGTTTCCTTCTTTATATTTAAGTCATTCACCCATTCTGAATTTATCTTGGTGTAGGGTGTGAGATGTTGATCTAAACCTAATCTCTCCCATACCATTTTTCCAATTTTCCCAGCAGTTTTTGTCAAATAGTAGGTTTTTGTCCCAAAAACTGGGATCAGCTCCTTTACTTTTACACAATCTTTTCTTCTCAATAACCATCAGAAGTAGATAGTGGAAAAATTATTATTCCTTTTATAGAATTACACCCCTTATATGGAGAGGAGATTTGAGTCGGAATTAAATCCACATTCATATTACATGGTTTGAACCTCACCTTTGATACTTTCCAATAATGTGATCTTGGACAAGTTATTAAAAAACTTTGAGCCTCAGTTTTCTCATCTATAAACATAGGCACTATAATGCTTTAAAGAGTTCTTGAGAGGAGTCCATTAATGTGCTTTTAAAATGCAACTTAGTACCTACATAGCCCTGGGCAAGTCATAAAAGCCTCCGTTTTTAAATCTGTATAAAAGGGAGGGTTAATTTGGGAGTTTTCCTCTGGTTTTTTTTTTTTTTTTTTTTTTTTTTTTAGGATGAGTATACTCTTTCCTACTATAGAATAGTGGCAACTCTTCCCCTTTTAGATATGAGATGTCTATTAGCACCTTGTTAAAAGGTGTGTTTGTGTGTGTGTGTGTGTGTATGTGTGTTATTTTTTAGTTACTAGGATAATTAGATGGCATTCAGGAGAATGGCTTCTTGTTTGGGGGGAGGAATTTGCCCTTTTCAATGACATCTAAAGAGATAGATTGGTGTCCCTCTTTGTCACTTTCATCTTGCTAATGTGTCCCTTAGCCTTTCTTCTTGAGTCCTAGAGCAGGGTTAGGACGGTTCTTCCTTCATTCCACCCAAGAGCAATTAATGATGTCTTAAAACTGAAGCAAATTGAAGAGATGGATAAGAGTTTATCCATATTGCCTGAGAGGAAAAGTCCTGGGTGTGATTTTTCCGTCAATGAAATGTCAGAAGCCAGTGTTCTGAAAGAGTTCTTTTAGAAGCATATACATGTTCCTGCAAAAACATGACAGGAGCAGGCAGGGACTTGCTTTCATGAACAAGGGGCTCAAGAGGAAAACTGCAAAAGTGTTCTTAACTCTCATTCCCTTGTTATAGAAGTAGAAATTTACATTGTCTAGGTATCATAATCCCATAAATCAAGATTCTATCCAGAAAGGGGAGATTTCCTGGGCAGTATCAGTCATGGCTTTGGCTCAAAGATAATCCCATGTTTGAGAGTTTTGGTATTCAAAATTCTAGGATGAAAAGGAAATTTTTAGCCAAAAACAGGGACTACCCCTCTGCCTCCTTCAATTACAGAGCAAAGCCATGGTGAGCAAGAGATTAGAACCTTTCCACTTCCTGAATTATTCCTGGGGGAAACATTATATTTGTTCAGGTATTTTTCTCAATCATCTCTAACTTTGTGACCACATTTGAGATTTTCTAGGCAAAGACACTGGAGTGGTTTACTATTTATTCCTCCAGCTCATTCTTCAGATGAGGAAACTGAGGCACACAGTAAGTGTCTGGGGTTAGATTTTTAACTTAGGTCCTCCTGACTCCAGTCCCTCTCTCACTGGGTTTTGGGTGGCCCCAAATATATTTGTGTACTAGGGGAAATAGGAACAAAAGGAGGAAAGTAGAGAGTTAGATAAGTGCTTATTTGGTTTTGCTTTCTTTCTTTGGCCATTTTCTTGCAATTTAGAAACTGATTGATGACAATACATATCATGCCCAGAATTCAATCCAGTCCTAAAACTATAATATGACAAGGCCAGAGAACAAAAGGATCTTACCTACCTTATTCTGGACATGATACACATGTTACACAATGGGAAAATCACCACTTTTAGGAAATCTTGGTTTGGATCTCTCACCTTTGAAGCTTTCTAGCTACTTAGACACATCACTAAACAATTCTGAGTCTCAGTTTCCTTATCTATAAAATAGACGCCATGATATTTCCCAGAGTCCTTGAAAAGAATTTCATAAGGGATTTACAAAACTTAATCTGCTGTAGAAATGTGACAAATACCTGTGTGACCTTGGACAAGTCATTTTACTTGTCTGGGCATCTGTTGGTTCATTTATAATATAAGGAGTTAGATTAAGTTTTCTTCAAAGTCTCTTGTATAGCTAGCTCATTTTGCACACTGGATTTTGTTGAGTCTATCATCTAAATCTAGAAGATATTTCTACATTTGTGTCTATTGGAATTCTTTCCCTTCAAAGTTCAGTTTTGATGTGAGCTCTTCCATGTAACCTTTGATCATACTCTTAATTTTTTAATTGGGGTTAAGTGACTTATAGAACTGTAAGTCTATGACAGTGTAATAAGGAATCCTGAGAATACATGGAATTCTCATTGTGCTGTGTGTGCATCAGACTCCCTTGGCTCTTCTTCCTGCTGCCAGTCTGGGGGAGACGCATCTTGGTTGGCAGCAGGTGGATTTATAATTGAATTAGTCAGTGTGGTGTCACTGTGCAAATGCAAAATAATGACAATAACAAGCATGGCACACCGAAACCCAAAGGATATGAACACTTTTTGAAAGACAGTCTTATTTACTTTACTGATTTGATATTTGACAAGGAAAAATGAACAAGGAAAATTAGGGTACAGCTCTGGAGAGATGTGAAGAGTTGATATGGCAGAAGTCCATAGGATGGGACACATTCGAATGGAGGAATAGTTAATCTCTTGAATGATAAAATTCCTTCTTTGAAAAGATCTCCACAGGTTGATAGGTCTTGGTAATCAGTTGTATAGGGGAGGGGTAGGTAGAAGAATAAAAATCTCAAAGTATACACCAGATATGACAGTAACACTATTGTTGTATTACAATGATAGCCTTTTTTATTGTGATACATGAATAACAAAGAAGGTAGTTGAGGAATTTTTAGATTCATTTGGATAAAAGAGTCATCAAGACACAGAGCAATAGTAATGAATCTTGGATATGTTCTAGTCTAACCTTCTCATTTAATGCCTAAGGAAACAAAGGCTCAGAGAAAATTATTTGCCCTGTATCACATAACTATTGGTCAAGATGGGTTGAGAATTCCCAGCCGAGAGCTCATTCTATGACACCAGTATATTATTCCCACATTTTCAGAATATTCAGGAAGTTGCATCTATAGCACATAACTCTAGATCCGTGATTCCCAAAGTGGGTGCCACCACCCCCTGGTGGGTCCTGCAGTGATCCAGGAGGGTGGTGATGGCCACAGGTGTATTTATCTTTCCTATTAATTGCTATTAAAATTAAAAAAAATAATTTCCAGGGGGCTAAGTAATATTTTTTTTTCTGGAAAGGGGACAGTAGGCCAAAAAAGTTTTGTAACCCCTGGTCTAGATCAGGGATGGGCAAACTACAGCCTGAGGGCCAGATGCGGCCCCCTGAAATGTTCTAAATGTTCTATCCTGCCACCCGACATTATTCCTAATCTGACAAATACAATGAGTAGGATACAATACAATGAAACTTCAAAAGAGTTGCCTTAGAAACAGACTGACGGATGAGCATTTCCTTTCCTTTGGCCCCTCTTTAAAAAGTTTGTCCATCACTGCTCTAGATCATTAGCCCTAGTATTTACTGAATTTCTACACTATCTCAAATGTGTGAGAACAATAGCTTGCACTCATTTCATTTGGGAATTTCTGACCTCACAATCCTTTGGTAGAAACAATAATGACCCAAAGGCAATTTAGGGAAAAAAAAAATCCCAGTAAAACAACAGGATATTAAGGAGAACAAAATGGCATGTTCAGCTACTGTTATCTCAAAGTTCTCCAGTGTGTTATTTTCATTAATGATTTTAAGCAACCAACCATCTCTTGAAGTCTATTTGAGAAAACAAAATGTAAGAGGCCCCATGAGCTATTTTAGATGGAAAGCAGTTTAATGTGTATAGGAAAATAGATGTTTTAATATTCTGACTGGTGACAGATCAGGTCTACCTTAAAGGGACCAGGATAAGCAAACCAGCAGAGTGAGAGGGAGCACTTTAAGTTAGGATATAAAGGAAAAAGGAGGCAAAATTAAGAGAAGTTAGCCAACTCAAAATCAATGAAGTCATCAACAAGCATTTATTGAGCACTTACCATATACCAAGAATTGTACTAATTCCTGGAGATGCAAACAAAAATCAGAGTACGAAGAGACATTACAACTTTATTGCACTGTGTCCCTATATACCTATTCATACATATAGATATACATATACACACATACCTACTAGTTACAAACAGAGTAGAGGGACCATGCTAACCTTAGAGGTAAAGGCTCTAGAAGCTACATTGTGAATGCAACCAGGTTTGGCTTCCTGCAGCATTTGAACTGTCTTAAACAAAGCCAGAGATTCTAAGAAGCAGAGGCTAAGAGTATTATTCCCAGCAAAGGTAAAGAGATCTGAGAGGAGCACAAGAAGGTCAGTTTACCTGCACCACAGAATGTATGGAGGGGAGAATGATTGCTATAAGAAGAATGAAAAGGAAGGAAGGGACCAAGTTGCAATAAAATTTAAATGAAAGAAGAGTTTACATTTGACAAGAAAATAAAAAAGAACTGCTGGAGTTTATTAAATAGGGGCATTAGATGGTCAAAGCTGCTTTTTGGTGGGGAGAATCATTTTGGCAGATATATAGAGGATGGATTGTAGTAAAGGAGAGATCTGAGGCAGAGAGATGAATTCCAAGACCATGGAGATCATTCATATGAAGAGTACTTGAACTAGGGTGGTGGCTATATAACTTGAGAGAAGAGAATGTATGCAAGAGATATTGGGGAAGTAGAAAGGACATGATTAGTCACTTGACCGAAGATGTGGGGTATGTGTATAGAATTGAGGATGACACTGGAGTTGCAAATCAGATTGACTGGGAGAATGGTAGTGTCCTTGAAAATAAAAGGGAAGAAAATAAAAGGAAAAAAGGTAGATTTGGCAGAGCAATCCAATCTTAATGGCATATTGGACATGTTGAGTTAGAGATGCTTAGAGCACATGCAATTCGAAATGCCTATTAGGCAATTTTTGGTGATAAGGAATTGGAGTTTAGGAGGTAGATCAAGGCTGAACATATAAATCTGAGAATCATCAGCATAAATATGACAATTGAATCCATGGGGACTGATGTGATTCCCCAAGTGAAGAAACAGAGAGAAAAATAAAAAAAAAGAATGTTCAAGAGACAGCTTTGAGGGACACTCAGGGTTAGTAGATATGATATATATGAAGCTTCAACAAAAGAGACAAAGGAGAGGCCAGATTCGTAAGTAGGAAGAGAACCAAGAGAGAACAGTATCAGAAAATATACAGAAGGCGAAGGTGACCAACAGTGTCAAATATTGCAGAAAGGTAAAAAAATGAATGTTGAGATAAGGCCATTAGATATAACAATTAAGAGAATAATGGTAAACTTGTAGAAAGGATATTCAGGTGAATGATGATTCAAAAGCCAGATTGCAGAGAGTGTAGAAGAAAGGAAGTTAGAAGAGGCACTAAAGATAATTTTTTTTTATTTTCAAGATGATTGGCTGAGAAGGGGAGGAGAAGTATAGTGATATTTAGCAGTAATGATAGGTTCTATTGATGTTTTGTTTGTTTGTTTGTTTTTTTATTAGGAGGGAAGATCTGAGGATTTTTTCAGAGAACAGGGAAGTAACCAGCAGGTGTGTGTGTGTGTGTGTGTGTGTGTGTGTGTGTGTGTGTGTGTGTGTGTGTGTTAGAGAGAGAGAGAGAGAGAGAGAGAGAGAGAGAGAGAGAGAGTGGGGGTGAGGGGAGAGAGGGAGAGAGAGAAAGAGAGAGTTAGAGAGTTAGGGGAGGAATGGAACTTAGTGGTCCAAGTAGTAGGCATGGTCATGGCAAGAATATCCACCTCTTTGAGAAATTGAAGCGAAGCAGGAGATAATGGGGGAATTGAGAAAGAAAGATTTGAAATGAAGGGAAGAGGAAGGGAGAAAGCTCTCAGTAATCACTACTTAATCTGGAGCTGGAAGTTTTAGGTTCAAATCCTAACCTTAATTTTTTGCATTGACATACAAAGCAAAATCTTCAGCTTAGAAGAAGAAAGGGAATAATGGAGAAGAACTGCATAGAAAAAGATGTTTGAAATAGAATCTCATAGTATTTAGAACAAGAAGGGAGCAGAGATCACCTAGTCCAAAATGCTCATTTTGCAGATGAAGTAACCTACTACAAAACAGTCAGACAGGTCCCAGACCTGAAGTAGGATTTAGACACATAATTTCTGACTCCAAACATAGTGTTCTTTCCCTACCCCTTGAATTTCCAAACTATTGGAATTCAAAGCCCCTTGTAATATAAAATTAATTCAGAGACTTTATCCCAGATGATTGCAATTGTGCCATAACTATATAATTGAAAAAACATATTATAAAAAGCTGCTATGCATGTATTAACACTTTTAAATGAATTTTTTTATTCATCACAATATTACCTACATATATTTGAAAAATAGTTCCATCTATATGTTTGTAATACACTTTACATTCAGACTATATAAGATACATTAGCTTGTTTATATTAGTAAGCATATTTTGTTGTAGCTAAATAAAGATAAAAATGATAATATTAGGTGCACATATGGAATCATAGACCCCTGCTTTAACTATGTACCCCACCCAAGGGTCATAATTTTTTTTTTGCAGCCAGTACATTTGGAGCCACTGCACCAAACCATGCTAGAAAGGTCCAGAAGATTCCACAGGCTAGTCAGTTGGCAAAAGGACAGGTCCAGAGAAGGAAAGGGCAGGCAGATACCATAGCTCTAGGCAGGCAAGATTGAGAATCTAGGAGATCAAAGATAGTGACAATGGTGAACAAGATAATAACAAAGCAAGCTATGATCTTAGAGCAAACACTTTTTCATCTCTTTCTAGTTTGATACTCCCATATGGGCTTAGGTCCTAGTTTAAGGGTTAACCTTCCTCTGATTGGGGAAAAGGCAGAAATAACAAGTACAGTGCCTCAAATTTTATGAGGAATACAGTTCACTTTCCTTTGAAGGAGAGAAATATCACATTTCAGGATAAACTTTTAGAGGTGTATAGGATTAGATCATGTCACTAAACTGGAGTTTGAGTCCAAAACTTCGGCAGGCTTTGAGATTGGAATTATAGAAAGAAACAAAAGGAATAAATCAAACTTCTTAATCCATGGAGAGTCAGGCAACCAAAAAACACATTGTTTACTAGACTTTCAATATATTTTAGCCTGTTAAGTTTCTTGGGCCATAACTTTTTTACTTACTTCAAGCACCATAATTTCTTCAATGCAGGTCATCCCTCCAGTAACATTGACTGTATCCTCTCCATGACTTATGTAGTCTTCCACTAAATTTGATACAATTGAAAATGAATGATAATGCTTTTAATCATCAATCTCTTTTCACAGTGTAATTCACCTGGTAATTAATACTGGAGGAATTTAAAAATAAGCAATTGCCTTTTGATTTTAGACTTTGATCAGAAAATTAAATTCTTCTTCTTCCTGGAATGGAAGAGATTTTTGAAATAAGCAAAGTGCCCCTAAGATATCCAAGTCTGGATGAAGCTTTCTAGTCCATCAAGTGTTCGTGTATTTCCAATACAAGTTAATAAAATTTGGAGTAAGAAAGGCAATTGATTTTTTTGGAGTCAATTCAATTAACAAGAATCCATAAGCACCAAAATTATGTAAGCACCTGCCTGTGCACATCTTTTTCTTTAATCCCGTTAGAGGAAGGTTCATCAATTATCATTAATCAAAGAATCCTCTTCTTTAGACACACTCAGTAATCCTGTTTCGTTTGAGTAAGGGTGTACCAGAGCCCACTCTAAAAGGCTTGAGAGAATTCACTGTTAAATTTTCAGTGTACAAATCAGGGCTTGATTTATTGTTTTTTTTTAATGTCTAGATTTAAGAAAGTGTTAACTGCTGGGTTTATACCCCAAAGAGATACTAAGGAAAAAGACTTGTACAAAAATATTTATAGCCACGCTCTTTGTGGTGGCAAAAAATTGGGAAATGAGGAGATGCCCTTCAATTGGGGAATGGCTGAAAAAATTGTGGTATCTGCTGGTGATGGAATACTATTGTGCTCAAAGGAATAATGAACTGGATGAATTCTATGTGAACTGGAATAACCTCCAGGAATTGATGCAGAGTGAAAGGAACAGAACCAGGAGAACATTATACACAGAGACAGGTACACTGTGGCACACTTGAATGTAATGGATTTCTCTACTAGCAGCAATGCAATGATCCAGGACAGTTCTGAGGGACTTAAGAGAAAGAATGCAATTCACATCCAGAGAAAGAACTGTGGGAGCAGAAACACAGAATAAAAACTGCTTGATCACATGGGTTGATATGGATATGATTGGGGATGTAGACTCTAAGGGATCACCCTAATTCAAATATTAATAATATGGAAATAGGTCTTGATCAATGACATATGTAATACTCAGTGGAATTACTCATCTGCTATGGAAACCAGGGTGGGAGAAGGGGAGGGAAAGAATATGAATCATGTAGCCATGGAAAAATACCCTTAATTAATTAAATAAATAAATAATTTCAATTAAAAAAAGAAAGTGTTACTAATGTAGATTAAATTTAAAATTATATGCATATATTTGTTTTCTTAGAGAACCTTGCTTTATAAGCATAATTTACTCCTTTATTGCTTTATAAGCATAATTTTTGGGGCAGCTAAGTGACCCAGTAGATAGAAAGCCACATCTTGTAATGATTAAAAATGATAAAGGCTGATATTATAAGAGAAATTAATATTTTAATTGCGATGGCCATGTTGGTAAAATATAAATGACCGAGTCTGATTATATTTAAAAATGCCACCCTTCTGTATCTCCACCCATCTTCCTACTCTCAAATTCGAGAGCCTGCTCAGGTAGCAAAGAGAGAGAGTCTCAAGGCTGCCCTCCGAATTTAAGCTGCCCTATAAGCTGGTTCCCATTGTCTTATGTTTAACTGGAAACTCATTGGATCATGGGGAATATAGTCTCAAAGTCCCCCACCTGTCCACAGGAAGTTTGTAAGATACTTTTAAATGGTACCTCCCTGAATTCCAAACACACAATCTGGAGATGGGAGGCCCTGGGTTCAAATTTGACCTCAGACATTTCCTAACTGGGACAGTAGGAAAGTCACTTAATTCCAGGTATCTACCCCTAATCACTCTTCTGCCTTGGAACTAATGCAAAGTATTGATTCTAAGACAGAAAGTAAAGATAATAAATTTCCAAAATACAACATAATTTGGGCTTAGCAGAAGTACAGTAGAAGCCTCAGAGGATAAAGTCACCATCAGACTAGAGACCTGGTAGTGGTAGGTTAAAAATAATAATAATAATAGGTTAATATTATAATGGGTTAATAATAAAAATAGCTGTGCTAATAAAGAGTTTTAAAGTTTGCAAAGTGCTTTACATCCATCATTTCATGTGAGCTTTATAATATCCCAGATCTGAGCAAACCTCATTATTTCAATATTAATTCCATTCTATACCAAGCAATTCAATATCATTTCCTTCCACTGAATTCAACAAGCATTATCAAGCCACTTTTGTACTAGGCATTGGGGATGACAAAATTTAGATAGTGTCCTGTCACCCTTGTGGGATTATATGTATAGGACATGTCTATAGTTGACTTTAGCATATAATACTGAATAATATGTTTCATGAAAAGTGCAACCAAGATACAAATGAGGGACTTTGTGAGGGTTATTTTTATATATAGTGGAGATCAGGGAAGTTGATGGCATTTGAGTTGGACTGGGCATTTGCTCATGCCATTCCCCCACACTACAAAGTTCTTGACGATGCTCTTTGTCTAGCTAATTCCCATCCATCATTCAGAGCAGAGGAAAAACATCACTCCTTCCCATGAATCCTTCTTTCAAATAATATAACCTGCAAGGGACTGATCTTTTCTTTCTCTCATCTCCTACAATACTTTTTGTTTACATGATTTGCTTAGGTTTTATGATACTGATGTGGGAATGTTATGTTATTAAATTACAAGCATTAGTTCAATAAGATCACTACCTGACTTAGTGGATAGAATTCTGTATTTGGAATGTGGAATAGCAGGGTTCAAAACCTTCCTTGAAGATGCTAGCTATGCAATCCAGGTTAGTTATTTAATCTCCATATTCTTCAGGCAATTTTCTGGTTGGTCATATGCTTAGAATTTCCTACCCTGACCAAATAAAAATTTCTATATCTTGCATTGTAATTTTAGTTTTATATTAATATTTAGAGGATTTTGCTGTCAAAGTTATATATTTCACTTAACTACCTCCTGGGAAATGGGTTCTATACACATTAGGCAGTTCTAATCTAATGCAAAAGGAATTTATTGTTTTGTTATTGTTGTTGTATTGAATGTTATTGTATGCAAGGAATTGCATTAGGTCCTAGGGATACACAGATAAAATGGAAAATAGTGCTTGCCCTCAAAGAACCTAGAATCTACTGGAAACACAATATATCTGTGTAACAATGCTGAACTCTCTTATGACTTTGGTTAAGGAGATATAACTTAACTCTTCTATATATAACTTGAAGTCTGGGATGCCCACTCAGTGTAGCAAATTAAGTTGCTCAAATGCTTTAAACGCTTTCACCGTATATACTATACTGTAGAGGATGGTTTCTGTGTAGGAGGGAACACTGGAGAAGAAAGAAAATGACTCAAGAAACTCACATTTATGTAGGATTTTATGGTTGACAAATCATATATCATATCTTATCTTACTTGATCCTCTCAACAACCATGTGGTAGACAGTGCAATAACATTATCCCTAATATATGAGTAAAGAAATTGTAGCTCAGAAAGATGATTTCATTAGTCTAAGTGATAAATTGATTTATATGACTCGAATTAAAAATTTCTCAATTTAAGTTCAGGGGAAAGATCATAAATTCCAGAATTTATCCTTTGAAAATCCCCAAATCCTTCACAAAGTTTCCTTCCTTAGTTATTCATTTATAGTCAGGTATATTACCTCACTATCCTTGGAATTCAAAGATGATATTGTCTTATGAGATCAAATGAGATAATATTTCAAAATTGCTAATTTAGTATAGTATGGGTACTTACTAAATGTTTGTCCCCTTCTGCAACTGAAGATATTCTATTTTTCATCCCTTTAATCTATTAACCCCTAAATCTGGTCAATTTTAACTTATTCTCTTACTAGTGTATGCCCTCAATCAGGGTTTGGTTCAAAGATGCCTAACTATGGTATATATCCTATAAAGAGAGTAGCTAAAGCTCATTCCTACTTAGTTCTAGCCACCGGTAACTACCTGTTAATCAGCCCCATAGATGTGTGATATCCAAAAAAAAGATAGAATATCACCATACTTTTATAGGTAGAATTCTTTCAATTATAGAGACAGTCTTCAGATAATTTATTCAAGACAGAAATTTAGGCTATGAACATATTAACATATTTTATGAACATATTTTATGGCAACTTTGTTCTTATCTTGCATCTTTTGAGCAAATTTAAAAAAAAACACAAAAACTAGAGATGTTCGTAGAAAAATGAACCCCTGAACTTTTTTTTTCTGACTTAAAGACCAATACTTTATTCATTATACAAGATTGCCTTTTTATTTTAATGAATGTTGGAGGGGATGTGGCAAAATTGGGACATTAATGCACTGCTGGTGAAGTTGTAAATTGGTTCAACCATTGTGGATGGCAATTTGGAACTATGCTCAAAGAGCACTAAAAGACTGCCTGCCCTTTGATGGAGCCATGCCATTGATGGGTTTTTAGCCCAAAGAGATCATAGGGAAAAAGACATTTATATTTATATTTATATTTATAGCCATGCTCTTTGTGGGGGCAAAAAATTGAAAAATGAGAGTATGTCCGTCAGTTGGGGAATGGCTGAACAAATTGTGGTATATGCTGGTGATGGAATACTATTGTGCTCAAAGGAATAATAAACTGGAGGATTTCCATGTGAACTGGAAAGACCTCCAGGAATTGATGCAGAGTGAAAGGACCAGAACCAGGAGAACATTGTACACAGAGACTGATACACTGTAATAAAATCGAATGTAATGGACTTCTGTACTAGCAGCAATGCAATGACCCAGGACAACTCTGAAGGATTTATGGAAAAGAATGCTACCCACATTCAAAGGAAGGACTACAAGAGAGGAAACACAGAAGAAAAACAACTGTTTGAACACATGGGTTGATGTGGACATGATTTGGGAAATAAACTTTAAATAACCACCCCAGTACAACTATCAATAATATGAAACTAGGTCTTGATCAATGACACATGAAGAAACCAGTGGAAATGTGTGTTTGCTATGGGTTTGGGGGGTGGGTGTTGGTAGGGGAGAGAGTAAGAACATGAATCATGTAACCATAGAAAAATTTTTTTCTAAAAAATAAAATTTTAAGAATAAAAAAATATATTTAATTGATTAATTAAGAAAATTTTTTCCACAGTTCTTTCTCTGGATGTGGGTAGTGTTCTTTCTCATAGGTCCTTCAGAATTGTCCCGGATCACTGCATTGCTGCTAGTAGGAAAGTCCATTACGTTTGATTGTGCCACAGTGCATCCATCTCTGTGAATAATGTTCTCCTGGTTCTGTTCCTTTCACTCTGCATCAATACCTGGAGGTCATTCCAGTTCATGTGGAATTCCTCCAGTTTATCATTCCTTTCAGCACAATAGTATTCCATCACCAACAGATACCACAATTTGTTCAACCATTTCCCAATTGAAGAGCATCCCCTCATTTTCCAATTTTTTGCCACCACAAAGAACGCGGCTATAAATATTTTTGTACAAGCCTTTTTCCCTATTATCTATTTGGGGTATAAACCCAGCAGTGGTATGGCTGCATCAAAAGGCAGACAGTCTATTAAAGCCCTTTGGGCATAGTTCCAAATTACCATCAGAATGAACCCCTGAACTCTTGAACTCTGAGAAATTAGCAAATCAAGTTTTTTCAGTGCTCAGCAAAGAAATCAGGCCTTATAAAATTTCAAAGTCAGCCATGATGTGAGACCAACTCTTTCCTTTTCTCCTTCCTTCACTCCTCAGTCAATTATAATATTCAAAAATGCCAATGTGTAAAAAGCCATCTCTGAATTCTTATTATAAAATTCTATACCATCAGTCTGGAAACATTAATAGACAACACTTGAACTCCCTATCAATCTCTTCTTTAGACTGTGGAAATTAAGGTACATTTATGAAACACCTTTGACATATGTCAGAGATGGAATATGTCATGTAAGAAAGGGAAAAGTAGATCGCCATTTTTGGTGTTGCCATGCCCATGAACTTGATTTTGTTAACACATATGATTCCTAGATACTTAGTGGAGACACAACTCCAGAATGATACTGATCGCTCTCTTTTTCTTTCAATCAATACTTTCTATGACTAATGAAAAAAAAAAACAAATCAATAAGATGTCTAGGTTCTGTGAATGAGTTATATTTTCCCTCTCTGTGAGGGCTGCTGACTTATCACAACAAAATTCATTTAGAAAATATTTCTGATAAATGGTAGAGATCATGAGAGTCTGATTAGTAATCAACTTCATTTAAAAGCCTATAGGATCAAGAGATAAGTGAAAACAACAACAATAATGAATTCAGCATAGTGAGACCTACTCCCAGAACCCTGTACAAAATAGGGCCAATACAAATAGGGATGGCTAGGTACAGTTTCCCAAGGCTTGAGGACTTTCAGGCTGCCAATTCTTGTCTCACTCCCAAGTGTCTTTGCTTTACGTTAACTGCTCAACCTCCTACTTTTCTTGACCACAGCTCTGGTGCTATATCCTTTCTTATGTTTTGGCCTTTTCTTGGAAGTTTCCTTTCTTTCTAGTCCACTGGTTTATTAAAGCAAAACTTAACTAAAGAGTGACAAAATCCTTTAAGGAAAATTACTGCTTACCATCATATGGGACACAGAAAGGTATCCCTCAATTTCTGTTATGAAATTCTGTACTGTAAGGCTGGGAACGCCTTTTAAATGTCTTTGCCATAAGGGATCTTACAACACATAATTGGAAGGATAGATGGGAACTTCCTTGATTTAAATGTATGAAGGACTTTGGAGCATGGGTATGCAGTAGCCAGCTTGGATCCTATCTTGAAAGCCAGTTATTAAATTTTCAGTATGAACATTTACACCTTCAAAATCAGTAAATACTGTAAGTCAGAACTTGATTTATTGTTTTGTGGCTGGTATAGATTTAAGAAAGTGATGGGAAAATGTTAGTAATGCAGATTAAATTTTAAAATGCATTTTGCACGCATTTTTTTTTCCTTTGAGAGGCAGTAGATAAACTTTTCCATCCATCACAACTTTACCATAGAGTTCATATAGTATGATTTCTCATTTTAGGGAAGAGGAAATTGAGTTCTAGAAAAGCTAAATGATGTGGCCAAGTTCACAAAGTATGTGAACACTCACTATATTTTGGCAAGAAAGGAAACAGGGTTTGAATCTCAGCCTTCTGATTTTGAATGCAGTGATCTTTCTGTTGCACCACACTGACTTCTTTACTTCAATGTGTAGAATGGAAGAGCATAAAGTCTCTTTTAAGAAAAATAATTTACCCTCTTCATCTCAAAGAACAAATCACCTTCCTCTCAACGCTCAATTCTCTAATTTCAAGGACAATGGAAATCCAAAGGTTGAAGGACAGAAGACTATTGGTAATAAATTCTTCCTTTCCCAAGATCTGACAGGTTAACTACTTTATTGTCCCCCATTTTGTTTATGATATCACTGTTTATTTCTAATGCATGTACACATTTTGACATTATCTTGGTATACAGTATGATATCTTGAAATGTACTTATTTTTTGTCGAAATGCTTTCCAGTTTTCCCAAAAATTTTTGTCAAATTTTCCCCCCAAATATTGGATCTTTGGGTTTATCAAACACTAAATTATTATGGTCATTAACTACTGTGTTTTGTGTACCTAATCTATTCCACTGATCCATCACTCTATTTCTTAGCCAGTATCAAATTGTTTTGATGATTACTACTCGTATAATACAGTTTCATATCTGCTACAGCTAGACTATCTTCTTTCACATTTTTCTATATTGAATCCCGTGATATTCTTCACCTTTTGTTATTACAGATAAAATTTGTAATTTTGGGGCGGAGGATTAACTGTATAAAATAAGTTCTGGTTATTTTGATTGATATCTCCTTGAGTGATTAAATTAATTTAGATAGACTTAGAATTTTTATTATATTGACTCAACCTACCCATGAAAATGAATATTTCTCCAGTTGTTTAGATCTAACTTTATCTGAAAGTGTTTTGTAATTGTGTTCATATAGTTCTGGGTTTTTCCTCTTGGAAGATAGATTCCCAATTTTTTAGATTGTTGGTAATAATTTTAAATGGATTTTTTCTTTCTATCTCTTAATATTGAGTTTTTTGCAAATGCTAATGAATTATGTAGGTTTATTTTATATTCTGCATCTTTGCTGAAGTTGTTAATTATTTCAACTAGTTATTTAGTTGATTCTATATGGGATTCTCCAAGAGTACCAATATATCTTTCGTAAGGACTGATAATTTTGTCTATTCCAATATCTTAATTTTCTGTATCTATTGTGATAGTCATATGAATTTTGTTGTTTTTGTTATTAATATGGTCAATTATGCTGATAATTTTCCTAATATTGAACTGGATAGACAGATGTTCTTGGTAGAAATCTTATGGGTCATAGTACATGACTATTTATGAAATATTGTCATAATCTTCTTGCTAGCATTATACTTAAAATTTTTGCATCAATATTCACAATAAAAATTAGTCTATAGTTTTTATTCTCTTTTTGCTCTTTCTGATTTTAGATATCAATGCCATATTAATATTGTAAAATCAATTTAGTAGGACACATTCTTTGCCTATTTTTCCAAATAGCTCATATAATAGTAGAATTAATTATTCCTTAAATATTTTGTAGAATTTCTTTGTGACAACATCTGGTCCTATTGATTTTTTCTTAAAGAGCTCATTAATGACTTGTTCTTTTTTTTAAGGTAGAGTTATTTAAGTGTCCTATTTCCTTTTCTGCCAATCTAGTAAATTTACATTTTGACTATATCTCACCTCAAAAGTCTGTTTTGCTTCTGACCACTGTCTACTTTAATTCATTCTCCTCCTTCTATCAGTCTTACTCTGTTTTCTTATATCTTTCCCATCCTACTTCCCTCTATCTCTTACCCATAGAAATTCTATACCCAAATGAGTGTGTATGTTATTCCTTCTTTTGGCCAGTTCTTATGAAAATAAGGTTCAATTGTGGTCCACCAACCTCTATCTTTTGCTTTTCTTTAAAAGATCTTCTTTTCATACTTATTTTATGTAAGATAATTTTCCTCTTTCTTCTACTTCCTTCCACTTTCTCCCACTTCATATTTCTTTATCACCCTTTGATTTTCTTTTTTGAAATCAATCCATCGTACATTAACTCACTCATATGCCCTCTGTCTATGTATACTCCTTGTAACTACCTTAATGATAATTAAGTGTTTAGGAATTACAAGCACCATCTTCTCATGTAAGAATATAAACAGTTAAACTCTTTTGAATCCCATGTGATTTATTTTTCATGGTTACTTTTTTATGATTCTCTTGAGTCTATTATTTGAAAGACAAATTTCCTATTCATTTCTGACCTTTTTATTAGGAAAGCCTAAAAGTCTTCTATTTCATAAAATATCCATTCTTTTCTCTTCAAGGATTATACTCACTTTTGCTAGGCAAATTATTGTTAATTTTATTCTATCTCCTTTAAGTTCCAGAATATTATATTCCAAATCTGCCAGTCCTTTAAAATAGAAATTTCTAGATCTTGTGCTATCCTGACTATAGCTCTATAAAATTTATTTTTTTTCTTTCTGGGTATTTACAATACTTTTGATCTGGAAATTCTGAAATTTGACTAAAGTATTCTTTGGAGTTTGCATTGTTTGATATCTTTTAGGAAGTGATTGATGGATTATTTTAATTTGATTTTACTTGCTGGTTCTCAAATATCAGGGCAATTTTCCTTGATAATTTCTTAAAATATGTCTAGTTTGATTTCTTTTTTCTTTGATCATTGCTTTCAGGTAGCACAATACTTCTTAAATTATTTCTCCTTAATCTATTTTCCAGGTCAGATGTTTTCCCCCTGATATATTTCACATTTTATTTTATTATTTAATTCTTTTTATTTTGTCTTTATTGTTTCTTGTTTAATGGAATAATTAGATCCTACTTGCCCAATTCTAATTTTAAAAGAATTATTTTCGGGGGCAGCTGGGTAGCTCAGTGGAGTGAGTCAGGCCTAGAGACAGGAGGTCCTAGGTTCAAACCCGGCCTCAGCCACTTCCCAGCTGTGTGACCCTGGGAAAGTCACTTGAACCCCATTGCCCACCCTTACCAATCTTCCACCTATGAGACAATACACCGAAGTACAAGGGTTTTAAAAAAAAAGAAAAAAAGAATTATTTTCATCAGTGAGCTTTTGTGCTACTTTTTCTTTTGGGCCAATTTTGCTTTTGAAGAATTTCTTTTCTTCAATGGATTTTCTGCCTGTTTTAACAAGCTATTGACTCTTTTTTTCATTATTTTCTTGAATCACTCTCATTTCTTTTCCAAATTTCTCCTCTATACTCTCTTATTAGATAAAAAAAATCCTACTTGAATTCTTCCAGAAATTCTTTTTGGGTCTGAGACCAATTCACAATTTAATTCTCTTTACACAAATATCAACCACTATTTCAGTAGCTTCCTGATTGGTCTTGTAGCCTTAAATTTCTCCCCTCTCCTCTCCAAATTCCATATAGCTACAAAAGTCACTTTCTTAAAATACAGTTTTGAACATAACATTTGCCTACCCAATAAACTTCAGTAATTTCCTTTAGCCTCAAAGATCAAATACAAATTCCTTTATTTGGCATTTGAAGCCCTCTCCAATTTGGTTCAAATTTACCATTCTAGCTTTATTATATATTACATGTCTTCTCATTCCACACAGTACAGGCAAAATGGCCTTCTTGCCATTCTTCACAATGGACACTCTAAATCCCATCTCCATGTTTTTCAATAACCTGTCTCCCATTCAAGTAATTATTTCATTTTCTTATATTTCTACCACATAATCCCTGACACAGTGTTTACCAAATGCTTGCTGATTGATTAGAATGTATTTCTTAGTATAATGTTTTTCTATTCTCTTTCAAAGCTTAGATTGCATTCATTTTTTACAAGATTCTCATTATTCCTCCATAATATAACTACTAATAAGTACTACCCCAGTTACCTTTTATGTATTTTATATATACATAAATATATTGCATGTACATGTGTATATATGTATGTGTATAAATACACACATATTTAGAGATATGGGAGTGTTATTTTTCCAATGAATATAAGATTTTTTGCTTATTTGAATTCCTTTAATTTTTTATTGCATTAGCTAGCATGTTATATAATATTGAATAATAATGATGATGATGGATATCCTTGCTTCATTCTTGATCTTAATGGGAAGGCTTCTAGCTAATCTCCATCTGTTAATACTTGCTGATAGTTTTAAATGGATACTACTTATCATTTGAAGTAAAATTCCATTTATTCCTGTGCATTCTAGCAATTATTGATTTCAGTGAATTAACTTGCCAATATCCCCAAGAACATAGATCTGTTTGGAGAATGTGTAGGTTGGCAGATTCCTTGCCATAATTTTATCTGTGACTCCTTAGCTATCTTGGTTTGAGGGATCTTGTCAAAATTTTATAGAATTTTTCCATCAATCTTTCTGGGTCAGGTATAACTATCTTTGACATTAAAAAAATTCTTTCTGAGGATTGTAAAGTGATATAGCCAAGTACCCCATGAAATAATGGTTCTTCTTAGTTCTAGTACACAATGAAACAATGTCATTTACTTGTTCTTGGACAATAATCTGTGAGCCAGGTATTTGTTAGGTGCAACTTTTTTAAACTGTCCTATTACATTTATCACAAGACTGTCAATGTGGATGTGTGCTGATTCTGGATTTTCTTTTTGGCATCATTTTTATAAGTTGGTGATGGCAATTAGGGACTTTCATGAATTGTATGTTTTAATATATCTGACAGATGGTTAGACAAATACCTGTTGTCTATCTTTAAAGACCTCCAATGTGGACAGGCTACTATATATTGAGATAGGACATTCCATTTTTGGACATTATTTGGAAGTTTCCTCTACCTCCTTTCATCCAGGCAATATGTCTTTCCTTGCAATTCCCATTCACTAATACTGGTCCTGTCCCCTGTAGTCAATCAGAATAGTATAATCACTCTTCACCAGATATGTCTTCTAGATCTTAAAGAGTTCCAAAGATAAGTTCTGATGAATTTTAGTTTTTTTAATGTCTTAAACAAATACAAACTACATTTTCTAATAATTGCTACTAAGAAGCATCCAATAAAATCTGATTGAGTGTTCTTCTTTATTTGTTTAAGGATAAGAAGAAAAAGTTTATAAGTAGAATAAAATAGCAAATAGAAATGATGGATGCCTGAAGGGTAGAAAGGTTTGTATCTTCGTAAATCAAGTCTCCTCAAGATGAAATACTCCTGTACAGTTCAAATGATCCTCACATGGGGCATGAACTCAATGTTTTTCTTTATCTTTTTTTTTGTTCCATCAAAAAACTTATGTTCTTTTTTTTCTTGTTTATACCTGGTTTATTCTTTGATTTACTTGATTAACTTAATGAAGAGTTCAGGTAAGCTTCACTCATACATAAATGAAGAAACTGAGGCTTTCTTTTTACCCCTAAAGGACATATAATGGCATTCAGGATTAGATTAGGCCACCCAGCAAAAATCTTTCCTTGGCCCGGAAAAGATGTATAGTTAGATGTGATGTTGATGACATCGTTGATATTGTTGATTATGTAGTTGATGTTGATGACACTGATGATGATGTTGATGATAATGATGATGATGATGATGATGATGATGATGATGATGATGATGATGATGACTGAATTTGGAGTTGGAGGTTTTCCTTCCATTTGAACCTTTCTGACCCTTCCCACTATAAGGATGAAAATTTTCTTGGATATGACATATAAAATTACCCAATTTTATTTCTTTTCCCATTTCTCTTAGTATTATCCTCTTTTTTACCCCTAGTTATATATATATATATATACATATATATATATATATGTATGTATGTATGTGTGTATATATATTTATATGTATAAATATATATATATATATTTGACATTTTACCCTATACAGTTTATCACTGTTCCCTCTAAGTCTATTTCTTCTAGCTACCCTGATGAAAATAACAATTTCTAAAAGTTACCAATATTATCTTTTCTTATAGGAATACAAATCATTTGAACTTATTGGGTTCCTTCAAAAAGGTTTTTTGTTGTTGTTGTTTTTTGCAGGTAGTCAAGATGGCTTCTTAAAAGCAGCAAAAGTCCAGACCTCTCTGAAAACCCTTCCACACTAATAAAAAACAGAGTGCTTCGAAGAGACAAAAAATCAAATATTAACTGCAGGACAGAACTGAGAGACCCTCCTGCTGGATTCAACTTAAAAGGTATGCAAAAAATGCCTTAATTCTCAGACTTAAGGAAAAGGAAGAAGGAAGATCCCAGGACCCCTTCCCCACCTACTGTGATGAATCTCCAGAGGTCCCTAGAATCTCAGGGGTTGGTGCTCTTATTCTGACTGAACTATGCAGGGCTGCTTTCCTCCTATTCCTACTTGTTCTGCATTGTGTTGATTTCTACTCTTACCCTTCTGAAGCTTGACTGAGATGGCTGTTCTCTTTAGTCCACTTTTTTTCATTCAGTTTTGTGGAGGCTCATTCACCAATCTCTCCTAGTACCCCACTGAGATGAGTCCTTCTTGCTATCTCTCTATGTTGTTCTAGGCCAGATCATTTGATTAACCCTGTCTTTGTTTTGTTTTTCCACTCAAGTGTTCACTTTCAAGCATTTTTGTCTGAAGGGTAGTTTGTGGGTTTTGAGCATTTCTTACCTTACCATCTTGGCCTGATCTCTACAGTATTTCCCTACTCTTTCAGTGGGCTCTGAAGCTGCTGCTGCTTCCATCTCCACCACCACCTCTATTACATCATGAATTCCATAAATCTTTTTTCAGTTCCTATTCACCTTGACCTACCTGCTGCCTTTAATGTGATAGCCTCTCCTCTCTTGTTTTTCTCTTAAACAGTAATGATTCTTTATAACTTTTTGTGTGTCTTTTGGAGAATTCTCACTCTATTCAGACCCCTTAAAAAGGTGTATTTCTAGTATTCTGTCCTTGACTCTCAGTTGCTGATATAATTTATTCTAGTTATTATCCTATAGGTTGTTTTTTAAATTTCAGATATCTCTGTCTAATTGGTCCATAGACCCATCAAACTTATACAGTCATCTCTCACTATATCATAGTACACTTATCAGTGTTTCACTGTATCATGTTTTTTTTGTTGTTGTTTTTAAATATATATCTAATTCTGTATTGTGGAGTTACACTTATTGAGCACACTATTGCCTGATGGAAAGAAAGGTGACCATCCACAGCACTGTGTTCTATATCCTGGATACTGATTGGCTCAGTGACTATAGGTTAATAAGAGTGTAGAAAAAGTTTATAGGAGTGTGGGAAATGTTTATAAAGTCTTAAAATATATATATATATATATATATATGTATATATATATATACATATATATATATATATAATAAAATAAATATAACACTGGTACTTTGCCAATTTTTATCTATCTTGGAGGTCTCTGGAATGTAACTTCCCCAATAGGTAAGGGTTCACTGTATTTGAAATAGAATGAATCATCTTTTATACAAAGCTTTACCTTTTCAATTTGCAACTCTGACTCCTAAGTCACTAAACTTGCACATTTTTTGACTCATTGATACTATTACTAGATCTATACACGAAAGAAATCAAAGAAAGAGAGGAAGGACTCATATATAATATTATATTTATGACAATACTTTTTTGTTATAGCAACAAATTGGAAACAATTACAGAATGTCTTTCAATTGGGCAATGGCTGGACAAATTATGGAATATAAGTTCAGTGGAATATTATCAAACTTTAAAAAACAATAAAATGCACACTTTCAAAGAAACCTGGAAAGACTTGTTTGAACTGATGTGGAATTAAGGGAGAAACAGGAGAACAATTTATATAGTAACAACAATAGCATTCAGAAAAAATTCTACTTTGAAAGATGATTGATTTAATGTCCAATCATGACTCTAGAGGACTTGTGATGAAGCATGGTATCCAAATTCTGAAAGGAATGATTGATTTAAGGTACATCATGAGAGATGAATTTTTACATGTGGCTAAAACATGGATTCGTTTTGCTTGACCATTTGTCAAGGATAATGTTTTTTTAATTAATTTTTATTTTGGGAATATGAGTGTTGGAGGCAAGGAGATAAGGGAGCTAGCAATAGAGTTGGCCAAAAAGAGAAGAAAAGAAAAAAGAAGGTTATTAAACACTTTAATGCATAGAAGAGAATAGAAAGACCAGAGACAATGATAGACAAAAAACAATTTGTTACATGCTAACTTTATCAACTATCTAAAAAGAAGAGAAAGGTGTAAACAATAGAGGTTTTCAATTTAATGTATAGTCTTCTTTTTTTCTATTCTACTATAGACAAAAGCTCATTTTATTTGGTATTCATTAAATTCAAAATAAAGCAGTTAGGTGGTTTAATAAACTGAGAAGACGGGAGGACTTTGGTTCAACTCTGGACTTAGATATTTCCTAGCTGTGTGACCTGGGTAAGTCAATTAACTCTCATTTCCTAGTCTGTACCTTTTCTTCTACCTTGGAACCAATAGTTTTGATTCTAACATGGAAGGTAAGGACATTTTTTGAAATTAAAAAATAATGAATATGATCCTAATAAAAAATAACTTGACCCTTCCCTTCATTTTTCAATATCTGGGGACAACTAGATGGTTCAGTGGATATTGAACCAGGCCTGAAATGGGAGGTAATTGATTCAAATCTGACCTCAGACACTTCCTAACTTTGTGACCCTCAGCAAGCCACTTAATCCCCATTTTCTAGAATTTACCACTCTTCTGCCTTAGAACCAATACTTAATTTTAATTCTAAGACAGAAGGTAAGAGTTAAAAAAATATTGCTCCTTCATCACCTACATTCATGACTTTGGAGATACTCTCTGACTCTTCACCCTGATATCTTATAATTCAATTAGCTGGCATATTCTTTTGATTCATTTCAAGTTTATTTCTCATCTATATTTACTCCTTTCATTTCCTACTTCAAGCAATTCTAGTTCAGGCATTCATCCCTTAATGCTTACATTATTTTAAAATAACCTACACAATAATTATCTGACAATTGAATGAAAAAAATCCCAGCATTCAAGGCCCTTCACAATCTGGACACATTTTATCTTTGAGCCTGATTTCTTCACCTTCACTTCAATTACTCCATATTCTGCCTAACTAGAGTCACTCTCTTTATACTGTACTATTCTTTCCTCTATGCCTGACTTAACACTAGCACCAGTTCCTGAAATTAACTCCCTCCTGAACAACTGTCTCTGTCTGTTGATGCCTCCCTTCATTCAGGTGAAAACCAGCTCTTATATTCTCCATGATGCTTTATATATCCTTCGCTAAAGGAAAGAAATTTCTTAACTAAACTCTCTTTGCACACATTACAAGTCTCTCCCTACAAGAGTCTCTCCTCCACTCTTCTACGAAAGTCATTTTCCTTCTTTCCTTACATCTCCCACCTCACTCTAAATCCTCTGCAATCTAGTGACATTGGCCTTCTTTTTTGGTTCATGAAAAAGATATTCTATCCACTCCCATTATTTCACTGGCTGTCTTTCTTGTCCCCAATTTTCAGAGTGCTCTCCCTCTTTATTTGACCTCTTGCTTTCCATGATTTCTTTCAAGTTCTGGTTAAATTTTTTTCTTCTACAGAAAGCTTTTAATTCTAATGACTTTTGCCTCTTGGTTATTTCCTGTCATTTTATAGCTTGTCTATACATAGTTTTTTGAGTATCTTCCCCCTCTTAAAGTGTGAATTTCTAGAGGGAAAGATGTTTCTTTGTATCTTCAATGCTTTAATTTAGTATATTCCTAATAAATGTTTATTGACTAGCTGACATTAAACCTTTCAGAAGAAGGATAGGTAGGCTACTGTAGACTGAAGTTCTATAGGGAAGTGTGTTTGGGAGGGATGGAAAATTGAAGAAAAGAAATTTAAGACAGAAGAAAAACAATTTGAGGAGGAGGAGGAAAGGGGAATGTTCTGGAAAGATGGATAATAAAATTTAATAAAAAGATTTTTAAAAGACATATATAGAAGTCAGAACATATAAGAAAGAATAAATATAAAAGCATTGTGAGATACCACAATAATCATGTCAGAAATACAACATCTTGGATTATGGGAAGATGGAGGGTTAGAAAGAGCAAATCTTCAGATATCCGCACCCTTTCCACACTGAGATAAATAACAAAGCGCTTCAAGAAGAAAGAAAACTAAATATAACAAAAGGACAGAGCAGGGGGAATCCTACTGCTGGACAGCTCAAGAGGTACACCAAGAAAAGGGTTTGAATTCTTGAACTATTGGGTCTGAAAGTATAGAAAGGGAATCCAGGACCCTTTCCCTAATGGATGTGTGGAGTCTCCAGTGGCCTCTGAAATCTTCAGGCAGGCAAACATACCAACCCGAAGAGAGGGCCTTGCTAGTGTAGGACTCAAGGAATTGAACACAGAAATCAGGGAGGTGGCTAGAGGAGAAAGGCAGAGAAACACAGCAAAAACCCTTGAAAGATGGTGGCTTAGATGGAGCAAAACTTCAGACCGAGGTGCCTTACTGCACTACAATAAAAAAACAAAGCACTTCAAAACAAAACAAAAAAAAATCAAATCTGAGAACAGGACAGAACAGGGGGACCTTACTGCTAAATAGCTCAGCAAAAATGCTCCATGTTGCCCCCCCCTTTTCCTCTAAAGGTTTTATCCTGAGGGCACATTAAGTGCTACAGATTAACCAAGTTCAGGCTTAATCCCATAATTTGGACAGACAAGAAGACTTCAGAGGACAGGAAACTCCAACACCCCTTCCCCATAGACTGCAGTGAACATAATTACAAACCTCCATTGCCAGCTGAGGGAAGATCTTTCATCAAAGCTTATCAAATCCATCCGCTTAAACTAGTAGAACAGGAATGGAAAACAATATGAGTAAACAACAGAAACAGATAAAATGATTTACAATTGATAGCTTCTTTCCAGGAAGCAAAAAAACAGCAAATGAAATAGAAGAAGATCAGGAAGCTCCAGCAAATTGGACACAGGTTTTCGAACAGGGGTCAGCAACATATGGCTCTCAAGCCATATCTGGCTCTTTTGAGGGCCAGATATGGCTCTTTCTGCAGGAGCCATGAAGTCAATTTTTTTCAGGTACTGTTACAGGAGCTTGCACACTGAGCACTGTATGGCTCTCACAAAATTACATTTTAAAAAATGTGGAGTTTATGGCTCTCACGGCCAAAAAGTTTGCCGACCCCTGCCTTAGAAGATCTCAAAATTCAATTAACTCAAGAACTTCAGGAACTCAAAAAGCAATCAAGACAATTTGGAAAAGGAAATACATGAACTAAAACAAGAGAATAAAGACTTAAAAGCCAAAATTGACCAGCTCAAAAATGAAGCAAAGAAGGCAAAAGATGATTGACAAAGAAAATCGTACCAGAAGAAGGATGACCAAAAATCCAGGGATGAAATTCAGTCTTTATTTTTTTTTAATATTTTATTTTTTAGAAAAATTTCCCATGCTTACACAATTCATGTTTTTACTTTCCCCTTTGCTCCCCCTTCATCCTCCACATAACGGAAGCGCATTTCCACTGGCTTTAACATGTACAATCAGAGGAAGAACTATAGGAGTAGAAACACTGAAGAAAAACAACTGCTTGAACACATGGGTTGACACTGACATGACTGGGGATGTAGACTTGAAACAACAACACCAATGCAACTGTCAGTAATATGGAAATGTCTTGATTGATGACACATGAAATTCAATCTTAAAAAAATAGAACTCAAATACTAGAAGCAAATGACTTCACAAGGCATCAAGAATATATAAAACAAAATTATAAGAAATGAAAAATTTGTGAAGAATATGAAACACCTCATTGATACAACCAAAGATCTGGAGTACAGATCTCAAAGAGCAAATTTAACATTACTGGGCTACTGGAACATCATGACAAAAGAAAATGTTTGGTCATCATCCTACAGGAAATTATCCAAGAAAACTGCCCTGACATTCTTGAACAAGAGAAAAAAGTAGAAATTGAAATAATCCACAGATCACCAACCCACATTTAATCCACAACTGACAACTGCCAGGAATATTATAGCCAAATTCAATAACTACCAGACCAAGGAAAAATATTACAAGCTGCTAAGAAGAAGTCATTCAGATAACAGGGAACCACAGTTGGATAACATAAGATCTGGCTGCATCTACATTGAACGAAAAGAAGGCATGGAATACAATATTCTGGAAAGCAAGAGAACTGGGTCTACAACCAAGAATCAACTATCCAGCAAAACTGATTATATTTTTGCAGGGGAAAGTATGGTCATTCAATAAAATTGAAGACTTTGAAGCATTCATATAGAAAAAAAACAGACTTAAACAGAGAGTTTGCTGCCCAAACCCAGAACTCAAGAGAATCACCATAAGGTAATTAATTGAGTGGGGGAAAAATACAAAAATACAAAAAAAACCCTTTTCTTTAAGGGACCCAATAATTACAATTGATTTGTATCCCTAGAAGAAAAGAAGATATTGTTAAATATTAAAAATTGTTATTATCAAAAGGGTATCTGTTTGTTTGTGCTTTTCCCTCCCCTAGAGCTTTTAGCCTTAGGGCAGATAAAGCAGTAAGATTAATTCAATCAATAGAGGATTAATCCCAACAATTGGACAGAAGTCTTCAGAGGGCAGAGAAAGTAACTACAAACCTCCATTGCCAGCTGGGGGAATATCTTTCATCAAAGATCATTAAATAAATCTGCTCAAACTAGCAGAACAATGAAGGGAAAAAAGTAATGAGTAAGCAACAGAAAAAGAGAAAAGAAATGACAATTGACAGCTTCTTTAAAGAAAATGAAAAGAGAGCAAATGAAACAGAAATAGAAGAAGAGGAAGTAGTTCCAGTGAACTGGGCACAGGCTTTGGAAAATCTCAAAATTCAATTAACTCAAGAATTTAAAACTCAATTAACTCAAGAACTTCAGGAACTCAAAAAGCAATCAAGAGAGACTGAAGGCAATTTGAAAAAGGAAATACATGAAATAAAACAAGAAAATAAAGTCTTAAAAGCCAGAATTGGCCAGCATGAAAATGAAGCAAAGAAGGCAAAAATTATCTACAAAGAAAATCAGACCAGAAAGAGAAGGATGACCAAAAAGCAAGGGATGAAATTCAGTCTTTAAAAAACAGAACTCAACAACTAGAAGCAAATGACTTCACAAGGCAGCAAGAATATATTAAACAAAATTAAAAAAATGAAAATTTTGAGGAGAATCATCTCATTGATTCAACCAAAGATCTGGAGAACAGAGGTAGAAGAGACAACTTAAGAATTATTGGTTTACAAGTACATCACTATAAAAGAAAAAGTTTAGATAGCATTTTACAAGAAATTATCAGAGAAAATTGCCCAGAAATTCTTGAACAAGAGGGAAAATTGGAAATCAACAGAATCCACAGATCAGCAACCTAAATTTAATCCACAACTGACAAGTGCCAGGAATATTATAGCCAAATTCAAAAACTACCAGACCAAGGAAAAATATTACAAGCTGCTAAAAAGAAGTCATTCAGATACCAGGGAACCACAGTTAGGATAACAGAGGATCTGGCTGCATCTACATTGAAGGACCTAAAGGCATGGAACACAATTTTCTGGAAAGCAAGAGAACTGGGTCTACAACCAAGAATCAACTATCCAGCAAAACTGATTATATTTTTGCAGGAGAAAGTATGGGTCATTCAATAAAATTGAGGACTTTCAAATATTCATCAAGAAAAAACTGGACTTAAACAGAGAGTTTGCTGCCCAAACCCAGAACTCAAGAGAATCAACATAAAGTGATTAAGAAAATGAGGAGAATAGAAAAAAATTCTTTTCTTTAAGGGACACAACAAGTTCAATCAATTTATATCCCAAGAAGAAAAGAAGGTATTGACAAATATTAAAAAGTATTATTACCAACAGGGTAACTAGAAGAAGTTTACATAGAGGGAACAGGGACAAACTGTATAGGATGAAATGTCAAGCAATATATAAATATATGTATGTATGTATGTAGGTAGGTAGGTAGGTGGGTATGAATATATACAAAACTGGTGTGGGGGGGAAGATAATACGAAGAAAAAATAGGAAAACAAACAAAAAAGAATAAATGTATATTCCATAAAGAAGCGTGGGGGACCAACAGGGAAAAATTACATTACACTATAAGGGTAAAGAGGTTAGAGAGAGAAAATATTCAATACTTAAGAGCATTGAAATCAACTTAGAGAAGAACAATCAGATCCATAGGGGTAGATAATTGATTCACGCCCTATAGAGAAGTAGAAGGGTAACAAATGGACTGCTGGGGAGGGAAGCAATACTAGGAAGGGAGAGGGCTTGGGGCATAGAGCAACAAGGCTTTAAAGAACAATAAGAGGGGAATAAGAAAGGAGGGGGAGAAAGGAAAGTACAACAAGGGAGGGGATTATAGGAACTGATTAAAACCAAAACACTGGTATAGAAGGAAACAGTGAAAGAAGAAAGGACAGAAGTAGGTGAGAGAATAAAAGTATCTGGGAATGCACAGTTGATAATTATAACTCTGAATGTGAATGGGATGAACTCACCCATAAAACAGAAGCAAAGAGCAGAGTGGATAAGAAACCAAAATCCAACCATATGTTGTCTACAAGAAACACACATGAGACAGACAGACATACATAGAGTGAAAATGAGAGTATGGAGCAAAATCTTTTGGGCTTCAAATTAGAAAAAAGAAGACAGGGGTGGCTATCATTATCTCTGACAGAGCCAAAGTAAAAATAGATAAGGTTAAAAGAGATAGGGAAGGTAACCACATCTTAATAAAAGGCGGTATAAACAATGACGAAATATCAGTACTCAATGTGTATGCACCAAATGGTATAACTTCCAAATTTCTAAAGGAAAAGCTAGTGGAGCTCAAGATGGAAATAGCAAAACCATACTAGTGGGGGACCTCAACCTTCCCCTATCAGATCTAGTTAAATCAAACCAAAAAATAAATAAGAAAGAGATAAGAGAGGTGAATGAAAGCCTAGAAAAATTAGAGTTAATAGATATATGGAGAAAAATAGGGACAAAAAGGAATACAACTTCTTTTCATCAGCACATGGAACATTCACAAAGAAAGACCATGTAATAGGGCACAGAAACATGGCAAACAAATGCAAAAAAGCAGAAATAATAAATGTAAACTTCTCAGATCATAATGTAATAAAAATCATTATTAGTAAGAATACATGGAGAGGCAAACCAAAAAATAATTCAAAATTAAATAATATGATTCTCCAAAATAATTTAGTGAAAGAACAAATCACAGAAACAATTAATAATTTCATTGAAGACAATGACAATGGTGAGACATCTTATTCAAACTTAAGGGATGCAACCAAAGCAGTTCTAAGGGGAAAATTTATATCACTGAGTGCATATATTAACAAATTAGGGAGGGCAGAGGTCAATGAATTGGGCATGCAATTTAAAAACCTAGAAAATGAACAAATTAAAAATCCTAAGATGAAAACTAAATTAGAAATACTAAAAATCAAAGGAGAAATTAATAAAAGCAAAAGCAAAAGAACTATTGAATTAATAAATAAGACTAGAAACAGGTATTTTAAAAAAACTGATAAAATAGACAAAGTACTGGTTAATCTAATTTTAAAAATAAAAGAAGAAAACCAAATTAATAATATCAAAGATGAAAAGGGAGACCTCACCTCTAATGAAGAGGAAATTAAGGCAATCATTGCAAAGTATTTTGCCCAATTATATGACAATAAATTTAGAAATCGGGGTGATATGGATGAATATTTGCAAAAATATAATTGCATAGATTAACAGCAGAAGAAATAGAATATTTAAATAATCCAATATCAGAAAAAGAAATTGAACAAACCATCATAGAACTCCCTAAGAAAAAATCACCAGGGCCTGATGGATTCACAAGTGAATTCTATCACACATTCAAAGAACAATTAATCCCAATACTATACAAATTATTTGATATAATAAGCAAAGAAGGAGTCTTACCAAATTCCTTTTATGAAACTAATATGGTACTGATTCCAAAGCCAGGTAGATCAAAAACAGAGAAAGAAAATTACTGACCAATCTCCTTAATAAACATAGATGCAAAAGTCTTAAATAAAATATTAGCAAAAAGACTCCAGCAAGTGATCCAGAGGGTTATTCATCATGATCAGGTGGGATTTATACCAGGAATGCAAGGATGGTTCAACATTAGGAAAACCATCCACATAATTGACCATATCAATAACCAAACCAACAAAAATCACATGATTATCTCAATAGATACTGAAAAAGCCTTTGACAAAATACAACACCCATTTCTACTGAAAACACTTGAAAGTATAGGAATAGAAGGTTCTTTCCTAAATATAATAAACAGTATATATCTTAAACCATCAACAAGCATAATATGCAATGGGGATAAATTAGAAGCCTTTCCAATAAGATCAGTAGTGAAACAAGGATGCCCATTATCACCTTTATTATTTAACATTGTACTAGAAACACTAGTAGTAGCAATAAGGGAAGAAAGAGAAATTGAAGGTATTAAAATAGGCAATGAGGAGACTAAGCTATCATTCTTTGCAGATGATATGAATGTCTACTTAAAAAATCCCAGAGAATCAACTAAGAAGCTGGTAGAAATAATCAACAATTTTAGCAGAGTTGCAGGATACAAAATAAATGCACATAAATCATCAGCATTTCTATATATCTTCAACACATTAGAGCAGCAAGAGGTAGAAAGAGAAACACCATTTAAAATCACCCTAGACAATATAAAACACTTAGGAGTCTATCTACCAAAGGAAGCACAGGAATTATAGGAACATAACTACAAAACACTTTCCAAACAAATAAAACTGGATCTCAACAATTGGAAAGCCATTAATTGCTCATGGGTAGGATGAGCTAACATAATAAAAATGACCATTCTACCCAAATTAATTTACTTATTTAGTACCATACCTATCAAACTACCAAAAAACTTTTTTACTGAATTAGAAAAAACTATAACAAAGTTTATTTGGAAGAACAAAAGATCAAGAATATTAAGGGAAATACTGAAAAAAACCCATGAAGGAAGGTGATTCAGTAGTACCAGATATTAAGCCATAAGCCATACAATAAAGCACCAGTCATCAAAACAATATGGTACTGGCTAAGAGATAGAAGGGAGGATCAGTGGAATAGACTTGAGGCAAGTGAGGTCAGCAAAACAGTGTATGATAAACCCAAAGAGCCCAACTTTTGGGGAAAAAATCCACTATTTGACAAAAACTGCTGGGAAAATTGGAAAACAATATGGGAGAGATTAGGTTTAGATCGACGCCCTATACCAAGATAAATTCAGAATGGGTGAAAGACTTGAATATAAACAAGGAAACTGTAAGCAAATTAGGTGAACACAGAATAGTATACCTGTCAGATCTCTGGGAAAGAAAATATTTTAAAACCAAGGAAGAGTTAGAAAAAAATTTAAAAATGTAAAATAAATAATTTTGATTATATTAAATTTAAAAAGTTTTTGTACAAATAAAAACAATGCAACCAAAATCAGAAGGGAAACAAAACTTGGAAAAATCTTTATAACAAAAAATTCTGACAGAGGTCTAATTACTCTAATATATAAGGACCTAAATCAATTGTATAAAATATCATGCCATTCCCCAATTGATAAATGGGCAAGGGACATGATAGGCAATTTTCAGATAAAGAAATCAAGAGTATCAATAAGCACATGAGAAAGTATTCTAAATCTCTAATAATTAGAGAATGCAAGTCAAAACAATCCTGAGGTATCACCTCACACCTAGCAGATTGGCTAAAATCACAGAAGGGGAGAGCAATGAAAAGGAAAGTGAGGAATGTTGGAAGGAATGTGGCAAAATTGGGACAATTGCACTGCTGGTGGAGTTGTGATCTGATGTAATCATTCTGGATGGCAATTTGGAACTATGCCCAAAGAGTGCTAAAAGATTGCCTGCCCTTTGATGGAACCATAGTGTTGCTGTGTTTTTTCCCCAAAGAGATCAAAGGGAAAAAGACTTGTACAAAAATATTTGAAGCCGTGCTTTTTTGTGGTGGCAAAAAACTGAAAAACAAGGGTATGCCCTTCAGTTCGGAAATGGCTGAACAAATTGTCGTATCTGTTGGTGATGGAATACTACTGTGCTCAAAGGTATAATAAACTGGAGGAATTCCATGTGAACTAGAAAGACCTCCAGGACCTGATGCAGAGTGAAAGGAGCAGAGCCAGAAGAACATTGTACACAGAGACTGATACACTGTGATAAAATTGAATATAATGGACTCCTGTACTAGCAGCAGAGCTGATCACTTTTTACTTAGCTTTTGCTTTCCCTGCCAAGGAGAATGACCTTTAGTTTGGAATGGACAGAACAAAAGTCACTGAGAGTTGGTACCCTAAATAAGTACTGAGTTGACTTTAATGAGTCCTCTGGCCCAGGCAGATGATATCTTTGGACAATGAAAGAAACTAGCAGAACTGATCTTTGAGCTACTGTCACTGAAATGTAGATAGTGGATAATGTGGTGCTGTATATGCTATCAAGGAAGGATAAACATGTTTGTAGTTTTATAAATGAAATGGTAAGAAAATGAAATCTACAAACTATTGGACAATGAACTTAATTTTAATTCATGGTGGATTTCTAGTCTCTTTTATTAAAGTGGTGAATGACTAAAAAAGGAAGCAGGGGTCACAAAGTGTCAGCACTTTATTAAAGAAAGGTCATGTCAAACTAATTTCCTTCTTTAACAAAGTTCCTATGCTAGTACATCACGGAACTACTGTTGATGTAATATACAAAGATCTTATCCAAAATTTGATATTTTGATATTTATTCAAGCTATTTTGTTAAGAAAAAGTGGAGAGTATAAAAGCAATAGGTTAGCAATGTAGAATGAGAGATATATTTTCAGATACATCAATATGTGATTTTTTTCCCCCATTCGACCTGACTTTATTTGTTATAAGTGAGAACTATCTGATGGAGAAAAAAGCTTATTGGCAGAGTGTGGATGGGTAGTGAAAGTAATATAAAAACAGAAGAAAAGAGTATTAATAAAATATTTTTCAAATATATAACAGCAATTAGATAGACCCAGAACTGGTTGAATAGTTAAGCCCAATGAGAAAGTTTTAGTGGTTGTATATTAAAAATGGAATTTTCTAGTGCAATAGCCCAGGAATCTGTGCCAGAGACTTTACTATTGACCATCACCTAAAGATAGAAGGAATGCTTTTCAGTTTTCTGATGACATAAAGCTATAGATATAGCTAGAGTACTGGACGACAGAATTAGAACTTTAAAAAATCATGATAGGCTAAATCACAGAAATGAATCTCAGAAGACACACTAATTGGGATGTAATAGATCAAAGTTGTCTCTGGGACCCAAAGACCTCACTTTCTTTTTCATCACTTCTAGGTCATCTAGGACTATAAAATTTCCCAGGCACATGGAGTCTGTACCTCTCTAACTTGGGAGGTGTGAAAGACCACACAATCTGTCAAACCCTGATAACTGATATAATGACTACATATATTTACAGATGGAGATGAGGAAGTCCACATTCAAAGAAGCTAAGGGGCACTGTATGTTGTATGTTCTTGCTATATTAAGGCAAAAATAAAACCTCTTTTGTTAAATGTTCAATAATTTGTTAGTGCCTCTTTTCATCTTATATTAAACCTGAACTAAAAGAATGCTGGCATTAGAACTTTGCCTACAACAAGGAGAGAACATCTGGGTTCAAAAAATAAATTTCAATAGTATGAGATAGAGATGTGTGGCTAAATAATATTTCACTTACAAAAAAAAAAGATATAAGGGTCTTAATGGACTAAAAGATCAATAGTGTATTATGGTGGCAAAAAAAAGTCAACATAATTTTACATAAAGAGAGCCTGAGCATCCAGGAATAAGGTGATTATTTTCCTGTACTTTGTCATGGTTGAAACATATCTGTATTTTTATGTTCATTTCTGCACACCATATTTTAGAATGGACTTTGATAAATTGGATAAGGTCCAGGAATGTTTATTTTGATAAAAAGAATTTATAAGAATGGGAGTATATATAAGCCTTTGAAATGCTGTTATATGGAACGGAGAGTGGACTTGAGATGTTTGTTTATTTTATTTTGGTTTCTTTCTTTTTTCCATTTCCTGCCAGGCTCTACTTCTTTGGGCTTCTCCCTCATGCATGTTTCAGAAATTTCTTCCTTCTAGAACAGTGGTTCCCAAACTTTTTTGGCCTACTGCCCCCTTTCCAGAAAAAATATTACTTAGCACCCCCTGTCACATACTATCACCTCCTCCTTACAGTTATTCACCTTCCTCAAATGCACCTGTGGCCATCACTGCTCCCCTGGATTGAAGCAGTACCCACCAGAGGGTGGTGGCGCCCACTTTGGGAATCACTGTTCTAGAAGATCAATTCAATCCTGGAACTATAAGTGCCCTCTGCACCAGAGGGTCTTTTCTCTGACTTGGCAGCTCCTCCGAGAATCTTCATTTAAGGAGGGGTAGCTGGGTGGCTCAGTGGATGTAGAGTCAGACCTAGAGACAAGAGGTGCAAGGTTCAAATATGGCCTTAGATACTTCCCAGCTGTGTGATCCCTGGCAAGCCACTTGTCCCCCATTGCCTAACCCTAACAGTTCTGTTTTGGAACCAATACCTTCTCTTCCTCCACTATGATAATGAGATTAAATCTACCTTGCTCATTCTCAATTCTAATCACCAAAAGTGTAAACAACTCCACTTAACTCACAAGTTGGGAGTTCTGTGACCCATATGTGCTAGAGTGAGTGACGAGTTAGAATTTACTGACTGCTTCTTGGGCAGTCCTAAGAAAAGCATCTGTGTGATTGGACATGTAAACTAAGAGGAAGGCACAGGAAGTGACCCAAAAAAGTCCCTTTAAAAGAGAGTGACAACTTCCTGTAGCTAGCTTCTTGTTCAGAATTGGACCTGGAGGAGCACTGGCTGAGACCTTGGACTAGGTGAGACTGATCTTAATCTCTCCCTTGGAATTACACGTGGTGAGTGTAAAGACTAAATCTTCCTGGATTCTGTGAAGGAACTCTCCTTTCAAGAGAGGAACAAAGAGTGAAGCTTTTGCTTTATTCATCTCTGGTCCTCCAGTCTTAGGCTCAAGGCTGAGCCTCGCCCAACTGAAGATTAATTAGATCTGCCTGGGCCTGAATACATTACTTAGTGTGTTAGATTATTTATCCAATCCTATCCTCTCTGAGTTTCTTATTTTATCTTCCTCTTCTCATTTGTAAAAAAAATTTCCATACAAGTCATTCTGACTTAACCTTATTCTTTAATTGGGGATTGATAATTATTCAATTCCTTAGTGACCAAACATTTTAATATTCACCCAACCTTTTTACCCCTTACACCACTCCCATCCTTTCAGATTTCTTTTTATGTTTTGACTTCCCCATTAAAATATAATGTCCTTTGTTGTTTATTTTCCCTCCTATAGGTATTCCCTGCACTTATCACAGTACCTGGAGCATCATAAATTCCTGTTGACTTTCTGCTTTTTGTTTGCTTCTTTTTAACCTTAATAGTGGAACTAAAAGCAATGAATAGAAGATACAAAGAGGCAAATATGTTCTTGATCACGGAAACATACTAATAATTAAGGCTATCTAAATGTAGAAGGGTATTCCTTGGGTAATGATAGTTTACCTTTTATAGAAAGCCATTAAGTGAAGACTGGATGACCACTGTTGGGCATATGGGGTACTTTCCAAAGTATGGATTGGTATATAAAGTGATGCCAAGGAAAGAGAGTAGAACCAGTAAAGCATTGTATACCTTTAACAGTAATTAAGTATGATGATCAATTGTGAATGAAGTAAATATTAACAATGTACAGATTTAGGACAATGCCAAAGGGCTCAAGATGAAAAGGGCTGTCCACTGCTCCAGAAGGAACTGACAGAGTATGAATGTAGACTGAAATATACCATTCTTCACTTTATTTCCTCCATAAATTTTTCAGTGGTGTAAGTGATATGTGTCTTCTTTCACAATATGACAAACATAAAAATATATATTATATGATAACTCATGTAAGACCTTTATCATTACCTGTCATATGGAGGGGGTGGTAGGGAGAAAACATCGACTGCAAAATGTCAGAAACTGAGTATTAAAAATTGTATCAACACGTAAATTGGAAAAAATTTAAAAATACAAACTATGGATTGTATACAATATTTCTGTATTAGAAAAGATGCTCACTTAAGGTGCCCCAAATCTAGTGATGTGATTTTCCATTGTATCATAATCAAGGCAGCCGAATGGCACAATGGATAGGTCACTGGAGCTGCAGTGAAGATGTGAGTTCAAATTTGGCTTTAGACACTTAACTAGCTGTGAAGTCTTGAGCAAATCACTTAGGTTCTGTTTGCCTCAGTTTCCTTATCTGCAAAATGAGCCCAATAATAGCACCTACATCCCAGGGTTAATGTGAGAAAACAATGAGATAATATTTGAAAAGTGCTTTGCATATCTTAAAGTGCTTCTTAAATGCTACCTATTATTGTTTTACGAATAATAAGTGAAAATGCCTCTCTTTACTGTAAGCTAATTTACCTCAGAACCTATGCTTACCTTTCTTTGTACATCTGATGTAGAGCACAGTGTTGTTCATAGTAAGTACTTATTAAATGTGGCATTTAATTAAAGAATAAATGATGTGGAAGGTATCACTGCATGTGTAAAGGCACAGAGATATAGTGTACAGATTCACAAAGGCAAGAAAAAGAAGGATGTGAACAGTTAATAGTCGGGCTATAGTATAGAGTGAATAAAGGGAAGTATTGTGAAAAATAGATGATGGATTAGACCGAAGACAACCCAGAGAGCCTTGAATGTCAAAACAAAGAGATAATGAGGAGGCAACTAGATGATTCAATGAATTGAAAGCCAGGTCTAGAGACAGGAGGTCCTGGGTTCAAATGTGACCTCAGACTTCCTAGCTGTGTTATTACTCTGGGCAAGTTACTTAACCCCCATTGTTTAGCCTTTTCCACTGTTCTGCTTGGAATCAATACATAATATTGATTCTAAGAGGAAAGTAAGGATTTAAGCAAACAAACAAACAAAAAAAGAGTTAATGAAACATTTTGTTTCTTTTTTTTTAAACCTTTACCTTCCATCTTGTGGGCAATGGGGGTCAAGTGACTTGCCCAGGGTCACACAGCTGGGAAGTGTCTGAGGCCGGATTTGAACCCAGGACCTCCCGTCTCTAGGTCTGGCTCTCAATCCACTGAGCTACCCTGCTGCCCCAATGAAACATTTTGAATAGAGCAATAGTGTGATCAGAGCTCTAATATAACTAACAGAAATTATAGGGGCAGTGGTGGGAAGGATGAATTTAAGTAGAAATAGATACTTAGTAGCTTATTAAAATAGCCTGGGTAAAAGGTAATGAGAGTCACGGGACTGGGATTTGGGAAGAAGTACAATCAACAACACTTGAGAGTAATCACAGATATATTTCATACACAACACTTGGTCAGAGCTATGCAGATATTTAGGAATTAAGGAAAGTATAAGATTTTATATTATATTTAGAAGGAAAAAACCAACACAGAAGGAAGAGAGAATTAGGGCAAATTACAGACAGCAAAGAGCAGCTAGGTGGTGCAGTGGCTAAAGCACCAGACCTGGAGTCAGGAAGACCTAAGTTAAAATCCAGCCTTATGCCCTTAGTGGTTGTATGATCCTGGGCAAGTCTCTTAACTCTGATTGCCTCAGTTTCCTCATATATAAAAAATAAGTTGGAGAAGAAAATGGCAAACCACTCCAGTATCTTTGCAAGAAAAACCCCAAATGGTGTCATGAAAAGTGAGATATGAGTGAAAAATAACTGAACAACAACAAAGAGAGCAAGTAAGTAGTCTAGAAAAAAATAACATACTTCTTTCCTCCCTTAGGATCTTCCTACCTCTTAGGCATCATTTCTGTGCAGGCCTTTTGGAAATCTTTTTAGACAAATCAAATTCTATTTAGCTCCCTCTAAAGCTCCTCTCCTAAGCTGAAAATGTTCCTTTCAAAAAGGAAGAAGAAAGTTAAGTAGACTGGTCTGAATAGAGAGAACTCTGCAAGTGGCTGGTGTGAATCCAGGCCATTTGGCTTCCCATTAGATCACATCTATTCATTATTCAGACCCTCAGATATCACTTGAAGAGCTCCAGTTACCTCTCAATATAAAATACAATATTTCCCCCCACTTAAAACCCTTACCTTTTGTTTTAGAATTGATAATAAATATGGGTCCTAAGGCAGAAGAGCAGTAAGGGTTAAACAATTAGGATTAAATGACTTGCTCAGAGTCACACAGCTAGGAAATGTCTGAGATCAAATTTGAATCCAGGACTTAAAATCTCCAGGTCTAGCCCTCTATCCACTGAGCCACCAATCTGTCCCCAATATAATTTTCTCAGTCCTTTACTCTCTGACTTCTCTGTGGCTTTAGATTGGCACGTTCTTTAAGGTCTTCTCTATGAAGTCTTAAATCTCTCTGCCTAGTTTTCTTTCAAGGTTCCATCCTGAGAATCCTGTAATATTGTCCCACTCTCTTTATTTTATCTTAATCTATTGTCAAACACTTTTATGACTTTCAAAAAGTCACTTCAGATCTCTGGATCGTCTTTTCTTTGTCCCTGAAATGGCTATATAATTTTAAGGACTCATCTCTTATTTTTAATACCATTTTTAATAAATAGCAATATAATATGTAGCACAACAATAATGAAACAGTAAATGTGATTTGTCATAAATGTGTAATAAGGTATAATAAATATATTTGTGTATCAGAGAGAAACAAATTCTCACATTAGCTATGTCTAAAAATCTGTGCCTCTTTCTTTTTTCCCTTCCTTCCTACTCCTCTCTCCTTCCCAGGAAAGCAGATAATATGATATAGGTTGTACACATATTATCATATAGTACATATTTCTCTGTTCATCATATTGAGAAAAAAAGATACATATTCCTTACACTAAAATAAATTTATGGAGGAACTAAAGTGAAAAGCAGTGTGATTTAATCTAAATTTTGTCTCTTTTCTATAATGGTAGATATCCTTTTTTCAAAATGAATTCCTTGGAGTTGTCCTAGATACTTGCCTTGTTGATAATAGTTAAATAATTCACAATTAGTTATCATCGATTATTGTTATTACTCTGTCCAATGTTCTCTCAGTTTTGCTCAGTTCACTTTGAATTGATTTATATGAGTCTTTCTAGGGTTTTGTTTTGTTTTTTTGCGATCATCTTATTTATCATTTCTTATGGCACAATAGTATTTCATTACAATCATAAGTCACAACTTCTTTAGCCATTTTCCAATTGACAGACATTCCTTTAATTTCCATTTCTTTGCCACCACAGAAAAAATATATGTATAATGTATTTTTGCTATAAATATTTTAGAATATATTGTTTCTTCTCCTTTTTCCTTGATCATTTTAGGAAATAAGCCTAATGATGATATTACTGGGTCAAAATACATAAACAATTTTATAACTCTTTGAATAGAATTCCAGATTGCTCTTCAAAATGGTTGGATCAGTACACAGTTCCATCAACAGTATATTAGTGTTCCTAAAAGCCTATTCTAATGCTCTCTTAGGAGTCCTTTTGTAAAATAAGAAACCACACTCCATGCTATCTTCTGTCAAAGTGATGTTTTTCTTAAAGGGAAATTCCATTAGTTTATTTTTATTTTTTCAATAATAGAGAACAAACAGGATTTTAAGCTGTAAATAAGATTTTTAAAGATACATTTTATGCCTCTGGAGATCTCCCTCCCTCTCAATATCCTCTCATCTTCTCTCCTCTTTTTCTTCCCCCTTCTCCCCTTGGCTTGCTGTGTCTCCCCTCTTGAATCCCCTCCCTCTGCCCTTTCTTTCTTTACAATCCATGGGAAACAAATATTTCAGCAAGAAGGAGAAAGTAGTTAAAATAACCTCATGTCAACATTTGGATGAGACACAAGAAAGAAAGCTTCTAGATGCTGGCAAGTGGAAACAGCTTCTCACCATTCAGCATAGTACAGAAGTCAACAAGCAATTACAAAACTGAACAAGACATGGGCAGTCTAAGGTAGAAGGTGGTTGAGAATCCAAACCCGGGTTCCTGGAGGCTTATCCTTATTCTAAACTGTAATTACTTTCCATCTACATGAGTTTGGAGATTTGGCCCCCAGGATCCTGTGGAGCAGTTTTGACTTTGGTCTTCCGGGAAAAGAATTGCCCTGTGTGCTAATGGAAATGTTTCCCTCTGTTTATACTCCAAATGAACCATGATTTCATCACATCTTGAGATCTTTTCTCTCTCCTCGTCCATACCCCAAGATTGCACAAAATAGGAGGCTACCCCTCTTGTCATAGATAACAACTTCATTTATGCATTTCCTTTCTTAAATCTTTCTGTAATTTGATGCATCTTTCATTTCTATTCTTTTCTTATACTTTTAATCTCAGCTTAATGATATCTCACTATGCTTCGAGGTATCCTAGCTCTCAAAAACCCCAACCCTCAAACTTTAAATTTATCGTTCTAAATATTCTTTCTTTTTCTGCTGAATTTCTTCAAATACACTTTTATATTGACTCCTACCTCTTCACAACACATTCATATCTCAATTCTCTGTAACATCATTTAATTTAATTCATTTCCAGATAAAAAGTATTGTCATTTGGCTACTAGGGAGAAGTGTGATAAAGGCCTTCAGGTTGAGCAACTCTCTCTGGAACTTTTCTTTCTTTCTTTTTTTTTTTTCCTTAAAACTCTTACCTTCCATCCTAGAATCAATACTATATTGGTTCCAAGGCAGAAAAGTTGTAAGAACCAGGCAGTGGGGATTAAGTACCTTGCCCAGGGTCACACAGCTAGGAAGTGTCTGAGGCCAAATTTGAACCCCAAACCTCCTTTCTTTAGGTCTTACTATCAATCCACTGAGCCACCTAGCTGCTTCCCTCAATGCAACTTTTCATTTTGTTCCCCAAGTTGATTTGCATTAATCTAGGGCATGATGACCTAAAACAAATCTCCTGCCATTGTTCTACCAAGCTCCTTTAGAGATTACTTTTCTTTAAATTCAAAGATGTCTTGCTTTCCCAACTACATGTAATAATACATGTAATATTTTTTTCAAAATTATAAGATCCAAACAATCTCCCTCTCTCTTTTTCCTCCCCCCACTTGGAAATGGTAAGCAATTTGATCTGGATCTTACATGTTTTATTGTGCAGAATACATTTCCATATTGATCATTGTGTAAGAGCAAACTCTCAAAAAACCAAAACACCAAAATAAAACTGGAAATAAACTGATGTGAAAGATAGTATACTTTGATCTGATCCAACTCCAACACTTCTTTCTTTGTAGGTAGATAGCATTTCTTCTCATAAGTCCTTCAGAATTGTCTCAGGTTGCTATTGACTCTAAAGGATCACCCTAGTGCAAATATCAATAATATGGAAATTGATCTTGATCAATGACACATGTAAAACCCATTGCACATCAGCTACAGGATGGGGCGTGGGAGGAGGGGAGGGAAAGAACATGAATCTTGTAACCATGGAAAAATATTCCAAATTAATTAATTAAATAAAATGTTCAAAATTAAAAAAAAGAAGAATTGTCCCAGCTCATTATATTGCTGAGAGTAGGCAAGTTTTCATAGTTGATTATCATACAATACAGCTGTTTCTATGTACAATGTTCTCCTGGTTCTGCTTATTTCACTCTGCCTCAGTTCATGTTGATCTTGACATGTTTTTTCTGAAATCATCCTGCTTATCATTTCTTATAACTGGAGTTTTCTAAAATGAAATTCTTCATATTTTTTGAGGATACCCAGAGAAAAGATATATTTAAAAATAATATTCAGATCATAGTTCAGATTAGAATATAGACCGAAAGTCCAAGTTGCCCAAGGACAGGAGGATTTTTAAAAAAATGCAAATGCCAAAGGGATTCTCTGGGAAACTAGTTGGCTATACAGGCTGGAGTCTACCCCACAATAGATTTAAAATAGGCACTTTGTCTATAATCTAAAAGAGTGTATACTTAATTTTAGGATAGGCTAGGATGTTACCTCAATGAACATTTGTTAATCTCCTACTATATGCAATATTTTAGGTGCCAGTGATACACAAAGAATCCCAGAACTTCAGAATCAGAAAGGTCCTCAGGACCCTTGAAATCCAAGCCATATTCAGAAAGATATCCTGTCTGTATTCTACTAAAAATGTCACCAAGCCTTTGCAGAACAAAAAAACCCCAGCTTTTGTGAAACTACTTTACATCCCCTCAATTGATACACTATCTCACTTGCTATGGTTGGATTTTTCTTAAACTTTTCATCCCTTAATCTCAGATCACCTCCTTGATCCTCCTCAAGCCCTTGTTTCATATTTCAATGAAAAATATTGAGGTCATTTTCTGAAATCTCCCTCTTTTGTCTTCCTTTTCATCTCTTATCACTGATAACTTCTATTAATATCTCCTACTTCTCCCAGCTCACAAAAAAGAAGTAAACTCTTCTTTTTGGCAAGACAAACCACTCCATGTATAAAAACTATTTCATTCTATATTAGATTTTCCAGAATATTGTTCTCTGTCATGCCTACTCTCATTATTCTTAAATTACTCCCTACTTGCTTCTTTATTGCCTACAAACATGACAAACATGCCTACAATTTCTGCCATCTTTAAAAAATATGATCATCCTATATCTTTACTTAATTTTGCAGCTAAAAATGTGCGGCCATCTACAATAGGTGTTTCCATTTCTTTTCCTCTCACTAATTTTTTTAACTTTTTATTTTCCAAAAGCTCAGGTCCAACCATGTAACCTTATTACTTTAAAAAAGTCCAGCAGTTTCCCAACACCTCTAGGATAAAAGAAAGACTCATCTAATTAATATAAAACCAAAATCATAAAATCCTCCCATCTACAGGAAGTATTTCCTAGTGCCTTTTAATTTGAGTGCGTTTCCCCTGTTATTTCCTATTTATCTTGTATATAGCTTGTTTGCACATATTTGTCTTATTTGTCTCCTTTCATTAGAGTGTGAGCCTCTTGAGGGCAAGGACTGTTTTTGGACTCTTTGTATCTCCAGTGCTCAGCACAGTGCTTGGCACATCACAGACATAATAATATTTATTGATAGCTGCAGTCTAGCTCACAACTTTATCATTTAATTGAAACTATTCTCTCCAATTACTGATACCTTAATTGCCAAAACTAATATTTTCCTCATTATATATCCTTCATGACTTATCTGCAACTTTTAAAACTGCCCATCAGATTTTTTCTCTTTGATATGATCTTTTTTTTAGGTTTTCATGACACTGCTCTCTTCTGGTTTTCCTCTTGCCTGTTTGAATTCACATCTCCTAGCTCCTTAGCTAGTTTTTCATAAGCCTGCTAACTATTGGGGATTCTTCAAAGCTTTTTTTCTAGACGTTCTTCTCTTCTATCGTACTATTCCACTTTGTGATCTCATCAGCTCCCACGATTTCAGTTGTCATATCTATGCAGATAACTCTGATCTTCTTTCTCAGTCCTAACCTCTCTCCTAACCTTCTGTTTCACATCTCTCTAATAGACTTTCAGACATCTCAAACCAGAAGTATTGTACACATCTTAAATTCATAATATCCCAAACTTCTTCCTAATTTCCTGATTATTGTTCATGATACTACCAGTCACCTAATAATCCATTCTCACAACCTAGCTAGGTAACATTCTTAACACCTCATTCACTTCTCCCCACCCAAATAAAATCACTGGTTAAATTCTGTCACTTCTACCTTTGTAGCATCTCGGATATGTCCTTTTCTCCCCTCTGCCATTGTATCTACTCTGGTGTGTGTCTTCATCACCATATGCCTGGATTATTCTAATAGCCTTTTTATTAGCCTCTCTGACTTAATGCTCCCTAATATTGTTCCCTCCATCTGAGACTACCTACAATTTATACTGTATATATATATAATCTATCTATCTTACATAATTGTTAGTATTCTTCTCCCAAATAGACTTTAAGCTCTTTGAAAATAGAGAATATGTTTTGTGGGTTTTTTTTGTCTTTCTTTGTATCCCTGGACACAGTGGACACAGTGCACAGTGCCTGGCACATAGAGGAAACTTAATAAAAACTAGTTGACTGACTTCCTGCAGACTCTCATGAGATGGAACCTCTCTAGGCATCCAGTTCCACTTTGGTTAGCTTTGATTATTAGTACATTTTCCCTCTTGCATTAAACATACATTTACTTCTTTGCAACATTAAAGAATTTTCCTCTAAAGAGCAAATTTAATCTGTCTTTCATATTATGACCTTTCAAATACTTGAGGACAATCATCATATTCCCCCAACCTCATCCCCCTTAGTCTTGTCTTCTCTAAGCTACGTATCCCCAGTTCTGTTAGGTGGTTCACATATGCTTTGACCTTGGGTCCTTTCACCATCCTGGCTGCTCTCTTTTGCATCTTTTCCATCTTATCAATATTCTTCCTAATATATGACATCAAGATTGATCATAATATTTCATCTCTCTACTGAGCTCTAGTAAAACATTTCTAAACGACTACTAGGCATTTCCATTTATATTCCCTTTAGAACTTTAAACTTAACTTATCTAATACTGAATACATCATCTTCCTCCAACAAACCTTATCCTCTTTCCAACTTTCCTATTTCTTTTCATGACATTACCATTCTTCTTTGAGGCTTTAACTCACAAGGTCATTTTTAACTCTTCCTTCTCCCTCATCTCTCATATCAAATTAGTTGCTAGGGTCTAACAGTTGTACTACTCAAAATATTTCTTTTAACCATATTCTCCTTATTGATGTCTTCCTAAATAATTCAAACCTTTGCCACATCTCACCTGAAATATTTCATTCTTTTTTCTTCTAAAATCTCTTCTTTTTCCAGTTATATATTAAAATTTCACCTTTGTTTTTAAAAAATTTGTGTTCCAAATTTCTTCCTTTCTCCCTTCCTTCCTCCTCCCTTGTTGAGAAGGTGGTAAGTTTGATATAGGTTATACATGTTCAGTCTTGTCAAATATATTTCCATATTGGTTATGTGAAAGAAAACAGACCAAAAAATTTGAAGAAAACTAAAAGTTTTAAAAAATGTGTTTCAATCTGCATTCAGACACACAAATTCTTTCTCTGGAGTTACACCTGAGATTTCTAATAACCTTATAGATGGTCTTAGAAATGTTATTAGAAAATTTTGTGTTGGGGACAAATACTGGAAACCATACTTAGGCCAAGTGATATGAAGTGATCTTTCAACTTTGAAGGAAGAAGACTATTGACCTGTCATAGTAGTTAGAGACAAAGACCACTGCATGACTGGGAAGGCTATTATGCTAGAAATGGGAAAACAGTACAAAGTAGCATAGGAGCTCACCTTTGCACACTCACTCATACTTGGCACATGTATTTTTGGACATGGCCAATAGTTCCCTATTGTATCAAATGTTATTTGTAATCGTATGCTAGACTCTATTTTTTATTTGCTGAGCACCTTCTAATTTCAGAACCTTTTATTTTCTTGTACTGAGGAAAATCCAAGTTAAGCTACCTGAAAAATTGGCATAGTTCTAACTTGTACTCTTGTTTCCTGCCCATTTATTCTGTGTTTAATCTATATTTTACATATACACCAAATTTAATAGAAACTGTATCTACTTGATCTCAAACTTTTCCTGAAAGTCTCAAAAATCTTCAGTGGCTCTGTAATACTTAAAGGCAAAACACAAACTTCCAAGAGTTTCATATGTTATCCAATACAATTTGATGCCAATATTTATTTCCAGGCTTATTTCACTCTACTCTTCTTCATATGCTACATGGCACTCTAATTGTATTACTGAGTCTTTCCTAATCTCATGCTTCATCCTTCTAAACATTTGTAAATGCTGTCTCCCATGAGACCATACATGAGGTCCAGAGACTCCAGCAAGATACAGGGTCAAGCCTCACCCAGAATTCCAGGGGACCCCCCTGGAGAACTCTGGGTGAGGGAACACTTGGAAATCAGTTGGAAATGGAGGCAGGACTGATATCTTCTGACAAGGCTCAGCAAGGCAAATCTCTAATAATGTTCACTTTCACAACTTTCACACTCTCATTACTTCTCTACTTGGCGATAAGTCATCTCAGATGCTACATAGTCCATAAAACCTCCATGATACTTTCCAGTTAAAAGTTATCATCATTTTCACCTCAAATATTTTCTTATTCTACTTTAGATCTTTTGTTGACATCACATTTCTCTCGTGTCACAATTATTGATGTATATGTCATACAACCTTTTTGGATTATAAGCTCCATGAAGGAAGGAATAGTGACTTTTTTTTTCTTTTGGTATCCTTGATATATAGCATAATTGAGGAGATATGTATTAATATGCAAAATGTGGCACATATTTATGAAAACGGCCAATATAGTAATTGATTCTGCTTGATGATCTATATTTATTATGAGGTTTTTGCTTTTTGCACAGTGATAGGAGGGAAATAAAAAAAATTATAGTTGAAAAATTAAAAGTAATTAAAATACATAAGAGAGTACCTTTCAAATAGTATGTGTGAAAAAATTGTTTGTTAAATACAATTGAAATGATCTGTCTGTAAATTTTTTTGCCATATCCATGTTTTAATTGACCATAAAAACAGCCATTTTCTTTTGTCCAATAATTGGTGATGAGACTTTGTGAACTAATCTTGATTCATCTTTGGACAACAGAAATGTGGCTCTTACTGGAAATCTTTCAATGTGGGGATTCACCGTTTAAATTTATGCTCTCCTGGTAGGGTCTTTGAGAAGTTAGGCATTAGATGAAAACTTTTATAGGGTTTTCTTAGTATGAAACATCTAAAACTTTCGAGATATTTTAGGATATCTATAAGAATCAAAAAGTTGGTTGGAGAAATGGTAAGAAAATACACCTCCCTCCCTTCTTTTGCCAAGGGGGCTATGAATGTAGAATATTGCATAAAGTGTCAGATTTGGTTGATACATTAGTTTGGCTTAATTGCTTTTCCCCTCTCTCCTTTAAATTCTTTATTACAAAGGATGATTGGCATGGTAGGAGAAGGAGAAAGTTATATTTAGTAATAAAAGTGATGTAAAACTAAAATGCATTGATATTTTTAAAATGTTAAAGAACTAGAATGAAGCTCAAAGGTCACTTAGTCTTGCATAAGTTGGGTAGAATAAAAATATACAGTGAGTTTTCGCACATAAACTTTCAAGCATAGCCAGGGTATTCTTAGGGGTTCACAAATATGCAGAATTTAAGAGCAGAAAATTATCTCATTGGCCACTTAGAACTATAGGTATTTCATCTAGAATCTCCTCTTCATCACTGAGGGCAGGTTATCATCTTTTTTTATATGAAGGCCTATAATAAAGGGGAACCAACTACTTTCTGAGGCAACTGATTCTATTTAAGAAATTCCTGATGATTAGGAGGTCTGTAAGTCAAAATTTACCTCTTTGCTACTAATTCAAACCTCCGAGGTTAAATTATTTAGGTGTGTTTATTCTTTCTATGTATAATTCAAGTACTTGAAAACAGCTATCATGTTTAGCCACAAATTTTCTAGTCTTAATAGTACTGATTCCTTCAAATGATTCTGTTATATTATGGAATGGAAGTCCTTCACCATTTTTGTTTTCCTCCCGTAAACATACTCCATTTTATTATTGAATTTCCTAACAAGTGGGTCCAACCTCAATACAATATAGTAGATGTGATTTTATCAGGGAAAAGGGTGGTGATGTCATCCCTTCCCTAAAAGCCTATGATTTCATTAGCTTTTTTGGCTTAAACATCACACTGTTGACTCCTATTGAGCTTACAGGCCACTAAGCCCAACTCAGATTTTTTTTCACATGAATTGTTATTTTATTTCATCGTCCTTGTCATCTTTATCTTTGTCATCATTATTTCCATCATCGTGATTGCCTGGTAGCCCAGTGAAAATAATTATGTGCCAATGTGAACAAATAATTGCTACCCTCTACTTTTATAGACATTAGTTGGCAAATTCTTGGATGGCAAAACATTACCCTGTTCTGGCAGAAGTGGTCTAGATGACACGATTTTAGGGGAGAGTCCAAGATTGTTGCCAGGTTTTCTATCAGAGCTACATCTGTCACACCAACTACAAACCAAAATTCCATGGAAAACCTCAATATGAATGCTACAAATTAAGAAGTCTTCAGGATCCAAACCACAGCTGTACATTTAATTAAATTAGAACAGTGGACTATTTGTCAATTTATTCACTTCCTAAATACTTAGGTAACCATGATGGGAAATGCAATTAATGCAAATAAATAATATTAAAATATTTTTGATATAAAGAATGCAATATTATTAAAGTCTCTTAAACACAACTTTTAGCAGAACTCTTTTTTTAAGACGATATATGTCAAGATCTCTTTATCATCTCTGATAATCTGATAAGGACAGTTTAGTTGATAAGGAAATAATGGGACACTGGAGTTGTCTTCTACCTCATGCTTCCAGCTCTGGCTTCAGGGGCATGGAGTTTATATATATATTTCAAGACTCATTTCACACAAAAGAACCCCCTTGAAACTTTGCAGATGCGCAGAAGTTATAAATTATGCCACATCAAAACACAAAACACTGGCTTCAGAATAGACCAAGGCCAAGGCTGAATTTTGACTAGGTTCTTATCAGAAAGCCAAGTCAGGGAATATTTTTCTCAGGGTTGAATTGCCCCTGGTAAAGATTTGGCCTTGGCTGTAGCTGCATTCCTGGGCAAAGGGGAAAAGTGTTAACCCTTTAAATTCAGGTTTGCTAGGAACTTAAAGCTTTTCAATAATGCCACAATACTTTTCAACAAGAAATCACAAGGATCACAAAAGGGGTCAAAAGAGGAGTCTCAGATTTTTATCTATTCTTTTATTGGCTTCCCACAGATATTTGGGGAATAAAACTTAGGTCATCCCATTACAACTCCTATGAAGTTGAGAGTCGAATGGCTTATCCAGTTCATTGAAGAATAGATTTAGAATTGGGAGAGTCCATTATTCATTATCTAGTCTAACTTGTTAATTATTAACAAATAAGATTAGGAGTTGGTTTAAAAAAGTTAAACCCTTACATTCCATCTTAGAATCAAAATTGTTTATTGGATCCAAGGCAGAAGAGTGGTTAGAGCTGGGCAATAGGGGTTAAGTGATTTGCCTAGGGTCACATAGCTAGGAAGTGTCTGAGGACAAATTTGAACCCAGGACCTCCTTTCTCTAGACCTGTAGGAGCTGATTTTTTTAAATTTTAAACCCTTAACTTCTGTGTATTGACTTATGGGTGGAAGATTGGTAAGGGTAGGCAATGGGGGTCAAGTGACTTGCCCAGGGTCACACAGCTGGGAAGTGTCTGAGACCAGATTTGAACCTAGGACCTTCTGTCTCTAGGACTGGCTCTCAATCCACTGAGCTACCCAGCTGCCCCCTGTAGGAGCTGATTTTATGAAAAAATAAATAAAATAAATAGGGCATTGGTTAATTTGATTTTTAAAAAAAGAAAGAAGAAAATAAAATTACCAGTATCAAAAATGAGAAGGGTGAATTTGTCCCAATGAAGAGGAATTAAAGCAATCTTTAGGAACATTTTTGTCCAATTATATGTCAATAAATCTGACAATCTAAGTGAAATGGATGAGCATTTACAAAAAGATTAACAAATGATCAAATAGAATGCTTAAATAATCCTATCTCATAAAAAGAAATGTATATTCATTGTCATACCAATTAATCTACCAAAAAACTATTTTTTAGAACTAGAAAAAATAATTACAAAATTCATTTGGGAGAACAAAAGTTCAAGAATATTAAGGGAATTGATGAAAAAAATGTGAAAGATGGTGGCATAGCAGTACCAGATCTTAAACTGTACTATAAAGCAGTAATCACCAAAACAATCTGGTGCTGAATAAGAAATGAAATGGTGAATCAGTGGAATAGACTAAGGATAAATGACTTTAGCAATCTGATGTTTGATAGACTCAAAAACCCAGCTTTTGGAAAAATAATTCATTATTTGACAAAAACTGCTGGAAAATTGGAAAACAATATGACAAAATTAGGTGTAGATCAATATCTCATACCCTATGTCAAGATAAGGTCAAAATGGGTATACAATTTAGAAATACAGGGTAATATTATAAGTAAATTAAGGGAACACAAATAGTTTTCTTGTCAGATCTATGGAGAAACGGGGAATTTATGACTAAACAAGAGACAGAGATCATTACAAGATATAAAGTGTATAATTTCGACTATATAAAATTTAAAAAGTTATCACACAAACAAAACCAAGATTAGAAGGGAAACAAAAAAACTGGAAAAATGTTTATAACAAATTTCTCTGTTAAAAGTCTCATTTCTCAAGTGAATAAAGAACTAAGTCAAATTTATAAGAATCCCGTCATTCCCCAATTAATAAATGGTCAAAGGATAAGAATTGGCAGTTTTCAGATGAAGAAATCAGAGCTATCAGTATCATACGAAAAATGTTAAAATCTCTCTTAATTAGAGAAACAAAAATTAAAGCAACTCAGAGGTACCACTTCACACCTATCAGATTGGCCAATATGGCAGTAAAAGAAAGTGATAAATGTTGGAAGAAAGTGATATATGTATTTATATACTGACATTTAATGGTGGATAGAGAGCCAGTCTCAGAGACCATGGTTCAGTTTCTGCCTCTGATACGTATTGTCTGGTGCTAGGACTGGAATCCAGTTTTCTAGGCATATCTCTAAAATAGTGTTTTCAGAGAAGTTACTGACCTACATTGGTAAAGGGAACTTATTTCCCTGGGAGTTCCTTAAAACAATAAAATCACGGGCTTCAGTCCCTAACTAAATAACTAACTACATGCCTAGGCACATATATATGTATTTACTGTGTAGATATATGCATGGACATACATGTATTTTGCCTATATAGATACGTATGATTCAAACACACACATATAAATGTATGTGTATATATATATATATATATATACATATGTCTCTGTGTGTGTGTGTGTGTGTGTATATATATATACATATATACAGAGTACTTTTATAATCTTTTATGATCTTCCAGCCTTTCCTCAAACTTTTCAAGCTTTATGTATCCTTGTTCCAAGGTGGGAAAGGAGACAGTTCAGCTCCAAGAGGTAGAAGTATTGGAAGAAGTCCCCAGCCTTGTGGTAGGAGATGTTAAAGTGAAAGTAGAACCAAGATGGGGGTGGCTTAGACCACTTTCATGTCTCTTCTTTCAAGTATTTTCAATAGAAGAAGAAAGCTGTTGTTTCTTTTTTAGCAGTGATTTCATGTACACAAAAATCAGTGTCATTTTCTTTCTCCTGTAAAAACTGTGAAATTCAATCTTAGAAGGAAAACCCAGGGGAGAAACAGTCAAACCAATCACATAATCAATTCTGCTGCATTCCTCTTCATTGACTGACTGAAATATTGATTGCAAGGGCCTATCTGAGAAACGCAAAGGGGGTTGGGGGAGACAGTGTGATTTGTCTAAATTAAATTCTCTTTTCAAAGAGAGATTCAAGTTCTTGAAGCTGTGCATGTAGCTATAAACACACACAACTTTCTGTCCAACAATCTCACTGTGCCATTTTCTTCTGATCTAAGTGTTGGTACGAGGTTAACCATTATTGGGTAATGGAAAGAATATTTATATTCTTAGTAGGAGATCTAGATTTCATCTCCAGAACTGAATACTCTTATACTGGACTAGGATAGATGAGTCACCTATCCTCTCCAAGTTTTTCTATCATCACTACCATCATTTTTGGTCTAGACTACTTATTTTATTTTTTAATTGTTTAAATATTGCATTTTCTAATTACATGTAAATTTTTTAACACCCATTAAAATTTTTGATTTCTAAATTCTCTTTCTCATTACCTTTCCCTCCACACTTCTAGAAAAGGCAAACAATTTGATATAGGTTATATGTGTGCAATCATGAAAAATATATTTCCACATTAATCATATTGTGAAAGAAAACATAGACCAAAAAACCAAGAAAGACAGAGAAAGGAAGTTTAAAAATATGCTTCAGACTGATTCAAATAATTCTCAGAAGTTGGATTGCATTTTTCATGAGTCTTTTCAAGTTTTTGAATTGATGGGAATAGCTAAGTCATTCATGGTTGATCATTGTACAATATTGTTCTTAGTGTGTACCATGTACTCTTGTATCTGATAATTTCTGATAATTTTCATTTGTGTCAGTTCATGTAAGTTTTCTTATGTTTTTTTTTCTGAAACCATTCTACTCTTTCTGAAACTTGTCTTATAGCACAATAGTATTCAATCTCAATCACACACCAACAAGTTCTTCAGCCATTCCCCAGTTGATAGGCATTTCCTTATTTTCCTTTCTCCATCCCCTTATTTCCTTTGTCAGAGATATTTTTTTGTAAAATCCCCCCAATTTTCTGTTTTCCTTCTAATCTTGATTGCCATTGGTTTTGTTTGTGTAAAACTTTTTAAATTTAATCAAAATTATCCATTTTACATCCTGTAATGCTCCCTCTCTTGTTTGGACACAAATTCTTCTATTAAATGTAGATCTAATAGGTAAACTATTCAATGCTCCCCTAATTTGCTTATGGTATCAACCTTTATGTCTAATGTACCCATTTTTATCTTATTGTGGTATACAATGTCAAATATAGCTATATACCTATTTTCTGCTAAAAATGCCTTCCATTTTTACCAACAATTTTTGTCAAGAAGTGAATATTTTCCCCCAAAGCTTGGATCTTTGAATTTATCAAACACTAGATTGCTATGGTTATTTCCTATTGTGTATTGTGCACCTAATCTATTAAACTGATCTGCCACTACATTTCTTAGCCAGTGCCAGGTTGTTTTGATGATTAATGACTTATAATACATGTTGAGATGTGATTTTTTTTATTCTTCCAGAAGAATTTCATATTTTTTATCTATGAAATAATTATTTGGTAGTTTGATTAGCATGGCACTAAAAATAAGTAAATTAATTTAGGTAGGCTTATTCTTTGTATTATATTAGTTTGACCTACCCATGAACAATTAATATCCAATTATTTGGATCTGATTTTATTTGTGTGAAAAGTTTTTTGTAATTATGTTCATATAATTTCTAGGTTTGTTTTTCTATGTAGACTCTCAATATTACATTTTTTACAGTTATTTCAAATGAAATTTCTCTTTTTATCTCTTGCTATTTAATTTTGTTAGCAATAAAATGCTTATGATTCATATGGACTTATTTTATAACCTGCAGCATTGCTAAAGTTAACTATTTCAACTTGCTTTTTAATTGATTGTCTAGGATTCTTCAAGTATAGCATAATATCATCTGCAAAGAATTATAGTTTTATTTTTTTAATTGTCTAGTCCTTCTCCCTTTTTTAATTTTAATTTTGAATATTTTCCCATAGTTACATGTTTCATGTTCTTTACCTATCCCTAAACTCTACTATCACCCTGTAGCCAATGTACAATTCCACTGGTTTTACATGTATCATTGATTAAGACTTAATGCCATAATATTGATAGGTGGACTAGAGTTATTTTTTAGTGTCTACATCCCCAATAATATCCCCATGTGTTCAAGCAATTGTTTTTCTTTTGTGTTTCTACTCCCACAATTCTTCCTCTGAATGTGGCTAGTTTTATTTCTCATAAGTCCCTCAGCCTTGCTCTGGATCCTTGCACTGCTGCTAGTAGAGAAGTCCATTATGTTCGATTGTACCACAGTTTATCAGTCTCTGTACAATGTTCCTGGATCTGCTCCTTTCAATCTGCATCAATTCCTGGAGGTCTTTCCAGTTCACATGGAATTCCTCTAGTTTATTATCCCTTTGAGCACAATAGTATTACATCACCAAAAGATAACACAACTTGTTCAACCATTCCCCAATCGAAGGACATTCCTTCATTTTCCAATTTTTTGCCACCACGAAGAGAAAGGCTATAAATATTTTTGTACAAGTCTTTTTCCTTATTACCTCTTTGGGGTATAAACCAAGCAGTGCTATGGCTGGATCCAAAGGCAGATAGTCTTTTAAAGCCCTTTGAACATAGTTACAAATTCACATCCAGAATGGTTGGATCAATTCACAACTCCACCAGCAATGTATTGATATCCCAATTTTGCCACATCCCCTCCAACATTCAACATTTTCCTTTGCTGTTATGTTAGTTAATCTGCTAGCTGTAAGGTGATACCGCAGAGTTGTTTTGATTTGCATTTCTCTAACCATAAGAGATTTGGAATACCCTTTTATGTATTTGTTGATTGTTTTGATTTCTTTATCTGAAAATTGCCTATTCATGTCCTTTGCCCATTTATTAATTGGGGAATGGCTTGATTTTTTTGTACAATTGATTTAGCTCCTTATATATTTGATTAATTAGACCTTTGTCTGAGTTTTTTGTTATAAAGAATTTTTCCCAATTTCTTGTTTCCCTTCTAATTTTGGTAGTATTGGTTTTATTTGTACAGAAACTTTTTAGATTAATGTAATCAAAATTACTTATTTTACATTTTGTAATTTTTTTCTAACTCTTGCTTGGTTTTAAAATCTTTACTCTCCCAGAGATCTGATAATTACTATTCTGTGCTCACCTAATTTACTTATAGTTTCCTTCTTTATATTCAAGTCATTCCCCCATTCTGAATTTATCTTGGTATAGGGTGTGAGATGTTGATCTAGACCCAATCTCTCCCACATTGTTTTCCAATTTTCACAGCAGTTTTTGTCAAATAGTGGGTTTTTGTCCCAAAGGCTGAGTTTTGGGGTTTATCATAGACTGTGTTCTACTGATCTTCCTTCTATCTCTTTGCCAGTACCATATTGTTTTGATGACTACTGCTTTATAGTACACTTTAAGATCTGGTATAGCTAGGCCACTTTACTTCATATTTTTTTTCATTACTTCCTTTGATATTCTTGGTCTTTTGTTCTTCAGAATTAACTTTGTTATACTTTTTTCAATTTCAGCAAAAATGTTTTTTGGTAGTTTGATAGGTATAGCAGCAAATAAGTAAATTAATTTGGGTAGGATGGCAATTTTTATAATGTTAGCTCTTCCTACCCATGAGCAATCAATGTTTTTCCAATTGTTTAGATCTAGTTTTAATTGCGTAGAAAGGGTTTTGTAGTTGTGTTCATATACTTCCTGTGTTTCTCTAGGCTGATAGATTCCTAAGTATTTTATGTTGTCTAGGGAGATTTTAAAAGATATTTCTCTAACTTTTGGTGCTGCTTTGTATTGGAAATGTATAGAAATGCTGATAATTTACGTGTGTTTATTTTGTATCCTGCAACTTTGCTAAAGTTGTTGATTATTTCCACTAGCTTTTTAGTTGATTGTCTAGGATTTTTTAAGTAGATCATCATATCATCTGCAAAGAGAAATAGATTAGTCTCCTCACTCCCTATTTCAATACCTCCAATTTCTTTTTCTTCTAATTGCTACTGCTAGTGTTTCAAGTGCAATGTTAAATAATAGAGGTGACAATGGGCATCCTTGTTTCACTCCTGATCTTATTGGGAAGGCTTCTAATTTATCCCCATTGCAGATGATGTTTGTTGATGGTTTTAGATATATACCATTTATTATTTTTAGGAAAGGCCTTTCTATTCCTAAACTTTCTAGTGTTTTCAGTAGGAATGGGTGTTGTATTTTGCCAAAGGCTTTTTCAACATCTATTGAGATGATCATGTGATTTTTGTTGGTTTGCTTGTTGATATGGTTAATTATGTGAATGGTTTTCCTAATATTGAACCATCCTTACATTCCTGGTATAAATCCCACCTGATCATAATGAATAACCCTCGTGATCACTTGCTGAAGTCTTTTTGCTAGTATTTTGATTAAGATTTTTGCATTTATGTTCATTAAGGAGATTGGTGTATAGTTTTCTTTCTCTGTTTTTGATCTACATGGCTTTGGGATCAGTACCATATTTGTGTCATAAAAGGAGTTTGGTAGAAACTCCTTTTTTGCTTATTATGTCAAATAGTTTATATTGTATTGGAATTAGTTGTTCTTTGAAGGTTTGATAGAATTACTTGTGAGTCTATCTGATCCTGGGGATTTTTCCTTAGGGAGTTCTTTGATGGCTTGTTCAATTTCTTTTTCTGATATGGGATTAAGTATTCTATTTCTTCTATTATTAATCTAGGCATTTTATATTTTTATAAATATTCATCCATATCACCTAGATTGCTATATTTATTGCCATATGATTGAGCAAAGTAGTTTTTAATGATTGCCTTAATTTCCTCTTCATTAGAGGTGAGGTCTCCCTTTTCATCTTTTCTACTGATGATTTGGTTTTCTTATTTCCTTTTTTAAAATTAGATTGACCAGTACTTTGTCAATTTTATTTGTTTGTTCAAAGTACCTTAGGAATTTTTAATTTGTTCCCTTTCTAGTTTTTTGATTTTCATGTCCAGTTCATTGATCTTTGCCCTTCCCAATTTGTTAATATATATACTCAAGGATATAAATTTCCCCCTAAGTACTGCCTTAGCTGCATCCCTCAGATTTTGGTAGGATGCCTCATCATTGCTATTCTCTTCAATGAAATAATTGTTTCTATGATTTATTCTTTAACTGATTTTGGTGAATCATATTATTTAATTTCCAATTAATTTTTGATTTTCCTGTCTGTGTGCCTTTACTAATTATTATTTTTATTGCATTATGATCTGAAAAGGTTACATTTATTATTTTTGCCCTTTTGCATGTGTTTGCCATGTTTCTATGCCCTAGTGCATAGTCAATCTTTGTGAATGTACCATATGCAGCTGAAAAGAAGGTGTATTCCTCTTTGTCCCTATTTATTTTTCTCCATATATCTAATAACTCTAATTTTTCTAGGATTTCATTCACCTCTCTTTTCTCTTTTTATTTATTTTTGGTTTGATTTATCTTAGTAATGAGCAAAATATGGTAAGGGGGCCAGATGTGGCCCCCTGAAATATGCTCTAAGGCTGTGAGACATTATTTCTTATCTGACAAATACAATGAGTAAGATACAATACAATGAAACTTCAAAAGAGTTGCCTTAGAAACAGACTGACTGATGAGCATTTCCTTTCCCTTGGTCCCTTCTTTAAAAAAGTTTGCCAATCACTGATTTATCTAGATCTGATAGAGGAAGATTTAGGTCTCCCACTAGTATAGTTTTACTATCTATTTCCTCAGGTTCTGCCAGTTTGTACTTTAGAAATTTGGACGGTATACCATTTGGTGCATACATATTGAATACTGTTATTTCCTCATTTTCTATACTGCCTTTTATCAGGAGGTAATTGCCTTCCCTATCTCTTATAATCAGATCTATTTTTCCTTTGGCTTTGTCAGAAATCATTATTGCAACTCCTGCTTTCTTTTTCTCAGTTGAACCCCAATAGATTTTGCTCCAGCCTTTTATTTTTACTCTATGTATGTCTACCTGCCTCATGTGTGTTTCTCGCAGACAACATTTGGTAGGATTTTGGTTTCTAATCCACTCTGCTATTTGCTTCTATTTTATGGGAGAGTTCATCCCATTCACATTCAGAGTTACAAGAGTTTTTTCAGAGTTTATTGCCTATTCTAATGACTACAGTTTCTTTTGCTTCATTTATTGCTCTAGCTAGCATTTCTTGTTCAATATTCAATAACAGTGATGATAATCGGCAGATAACATGTATCTTTGCTTCACCTCTGATCTTATTGGAAAAGTTTCTATCTTACCTCCATTACAGATAATGCTTGTTGATGATTTTAGAAAGATATTACTTTTTCTGGTGTTTTAAAAAGGAATGAATATTGTATTTTGTCAAACATTTTTTTCTGCGTCTATTGAGATAATCATATAATTTCTATTGTTTTGTTATTGATATGGTCAATTATGCCAGTAGTTTTCCTAATATTGAACAAACAAAATTCCTGGTTTGAATCCAAGCTGGTTGTATTATATGGTTATTATAATGTATTTATAAAATTTCCTTGCTAGTATTTTTTGATGCATAACTATTCATTAGTGAAATTGGTCTATTGGTTTTTTTCCTAATTTAAGTATCAACATCATATTTGTGTTGTAAAAGGAATTTAGTAGGACTTCTTTGCCTATTCTTCCCAATAGTTTTTATACTAATAGAATTAATTTCTCTTTAAACATTTAGTAAAATATACTTTTAATCTCAGACCAGTGATTTTGTTAGCATAATTAATTCCAATTGAAGAAACTCCTTTTACCAATGAAGAATGGTACTAGCCCTGCATCAGATTGCCTTGGAAAGTTGCCTGGAGCACTGAAAGGTTGCACAACTTGCCCAGGATCATTCAATCAATAAATATAAAAAGTGAAATTTTTGCCTACATCCACCTAATTTTGAGGCCATCTCACCATCCTCTCCATATAACAACTCCATTTGTATTATTCCAGAGTTTAATAGTCCTTTCATAAGCTGTAGAGCAGAAGGGATGCAATGCTAGCTTTAGAGTTTCAAAGACATAAGTTCAAATGCCTTTTCTGACATACAAAACAATGTGAATTAGTCACTTCAGTTCTCAGTGCTCAGGATAATTTTCTTCAGATATACTTAAGAGATAAATTGGAGATCTTCATTGATGAAAAAGGTTCTTGAACTGGAAATTTCCATTTCCTGATAAAGTCAGAGGTCCTGCATCTATTCACATAATGATATCTGCATGCTGGACCTCATAGAGTTTTTTGAGGAAATTATTTTTTGAAACTTAAAGCACTACAGAAAATTGAGTTATTTTTATTAATTCAATACTTCATTAGCAAATACTTATTCAATACTTGATTTTGTCCCCTGGCATAGATTAAATCCCCTTCTATATTTAGCAATGGATTCTTTAGGTCTCATTGCTAGTAGTGAAATAAAATTGTCCCTTAGTGACTAATGTCCATGTCATGTGTCTTTATGCACTTTTCTCAACAGGCCTTATGGGCCACCCAGCCCCTGAGAGGGTTGAATGTTCAGTCAACTTGTGGCATGTCTCCAGGGTTTGGAAAATTACGGGTCTCCTCTTTGCCTTTCTGAGTCTTTTGAGGTTGGCTTCTGTCAGGGCTGCTTTAAAAGAAAAACAATATAATTTTTTTAGTTTCAGTGATTCCATTTCCTGTTCATGATATACGGAAGGAGAGGGAAGACTATCTTGAAGATTCTTTCTCCAGAGAACATAGAGGGATCAGAGTAGGCAAAGATACTGGAGTGGTTTGACCATTCCTTCTCCAGCTCATTTTATAGAAGAGGGTTAAAGGAGTCACCCAGGATCACAGAGACACAGTAAGTGTCTCAAGTCTGATATGAACACAGGTCTTCCTGACTCCAGGACAGGCACTCTATCCACTGAACTACCTAGCTGCCCCTCATATACACAGACATAAATGAAAACATAGACATACATTCATACACACATACACATACATATTTAGACAAAATTACAAATTGCAGAGATTAGGGCTATCCATTTTAGAATAATTACCTTCTTGAAAACTAATTCCTGTCTTCCCCTGCCCTTCCACCCATGCATATGTTCTCTGGACCCTGAATAAATTTGTTTTCACCTGTACAAAAATGTAAATAAGTTTTTGACCCACTGCCTTTTAGAATAGTTAATACTCACTTTGGCTCAAGCAGAGAACTTGTTTTTGGGGATGAGATTCTCCCTAGATTTGGGTTTTGTTGCAATGTTGTCATTTTAAAAATGTTTTCATTGTGATTTGTTTAGTACCTTTAAGCTTAAAATGTCATTTTAAACAATTTTTATTTTTAAATATTTTTAAATTTAAATTTATTTTTAAATCAAGTTTGGATTTGTCTGTAAAAAAAGAAAGGAACTATGGCAAAATGAGAGCATAATGAGTATTGGGTATGAATGAAATCCATATCTGACAGCTACTACTATAATATTAATCAATGCAAGTCACTTAATATTTCTGAACCTCAATTGTAATAACCTGTAAGATGGGAATAAAAATACTTTAAAGTGGTATCTACCTCACAGGGTCACCGTGCCTTGAGGCTCAATGAGTTTAAAATACACAAGGCATTTTAACAAAGTATTATATAAATCTTGGCCATTACTATCACCTGAAATAGCAGAGAGAATTAGCCTATTTTGAATGCACATGTTCACACTTGCCAATAGTAGTTAATAATTGTTTTAACACTTTAAATTTTACAAATACTCTAATAGCTCTCACCAATGTGACTCAGATTGAAGGAAGAAATGAAGTATTGCAATCTCTTTTTGGAGGTAAGAAAGATGAGGCTCATGTAGGGTTACATGGTTTACCAATGATCACTCCAGTGAGCAGTAAAACTACTATTTTACCCCAGATCCAATGACTTTACATGAAAAATTCTTTCCTGTTATACTACATGTTTGGACATACTCACAGACTTATGTGAGTGTTTCTCTTGTTCTCTATATCTATTCTCATAAAATAAAAGTCTTCATTAATACACACACACACACACACACACACACACACACACATATATATATATACACACATATATATATATACACACACACACATACATATGACCTACTTTTCCATTCTTAGTCAGATAGATGGTGCAATGAATAGAGTATCAGGCTTGGAGTCAGGAAGATTTGGGGTCAAATCTGACCTCTGCCATTTACTAGCTGTGTGACTCTGGGCAAGTCATTTTACCTTTGTTTATCTCAGTTTCCTCATCTGTAAAATGGGGATAATGGGGATAATAATAGCAACTACCTCCAGAGGTTATTGTGGGGATCGCATAAGGTAATATTTATAAAGCACTTAGAACAGTGCTTGGCACATAGCAAGCGCTACATACATGTTAGCTATTAATATTATTGTACTCACAAGTATTCATATACCCAGCATAAGCTGTGATGGACACAAAAAATGCTTCCTCACAGAATATGGATGTCAGAATACAAAGTAAGACATAACACTCAGGAGGCATGATTTTGCCTTGCCACTTTGCCACTAACTAGTTAGTCTTGTGATCAATAGGCAAGTCACTTCTTCTCTGGATGCCTCAGTTTCCTAAATTGTACCAAAAGTCATTGGGCTAGATGGCATCTAGATAAAGTCCCTTTGTACTTTAGCTTTTTTTTATTCTAAGAGGAAAATAGTAGAAGTCTGTTTGGCAGTGTCTATAGAACAGACTCAGCATCTTCTTTTCAGGGGTTATGGAAAGGCGAGAAATGATTTCTATTATCCATGAGCCAGCTTTCCAGAATTTGGTATTTATTCAGTGACATGACATCAGTAGATTTGGCATATTAGTAGATATACAAAGGCAGATAGAAACAAGTTCGTCTTTCCTCAGTTTTTCTCCATCATTATCATCTCCATACTACTTAGAGAACAGTATATGTTCCCCATCCTTTCTCTCTCTCTCTCTCTCTCTCTCTCTCCTTCCCTGCCTCGTTTTACCCCCCTCTCTTTCTCTCTCTCTTTCTCTCTTCTATTTCTTTCTCTCTGTCTTCCCTCTCTCTCTCCTCTCTTTCTATATGTGTCTCTGTCTTTCTGTCTCTTTCTGTATCTAACTGTCTCATTTGCTCTCAATCTCCATGCAAGTATGCATTTGCACGTGCGGTGTATTTCAGAATGGAGATGGTGAGAACTTTGAACTATAGACTAATGAAATTATTATCAATTCCTAGAAAAATCTTCAGAGCCATAATTATGAATTCTTATGCTTTCTTGGAATTAATTGAGTAGTTATGGGTAGCATGAAAAGGAATTTAAGGACAGTCCAACCATGGGTTCAATTGTAGAGAGAAAAGAGGGCAGCCCACCCAGAAAGTCCTTGTTACCTCTCAGATAAATAATGAGGAAAGCAGAACTTGGGAGTGGGAATTTAAGATGACAAAATCCTGGTGGTGACTCAGAGTCCATCTTTTCCACTGATCAGCATGAAATATTAAAAGACATGAGAATACTATGTTTTAATGGAAGGAAGCACACTCTTCCAGGCAGAAATGATGTACTTATTGGCAAGGAAGTAAGATTATCCTGCAAAATGTCAGCACCTGGGGCAAAGTCTCTAGTACTCTGTGCTAGATACAATCCAGCGAATTCTAGAGAAGTTTATTAAAAGAACATAAACATATAGATAGAGATGATAAGAATACTAAGAAGTTGCATGGGTTTATTGCCAATAAATCATGGCAGGTTAACCACTTTTCATTTAGTGGCAAGATAAATAGATGAGGAAATATTTTTAAAAAGTTGTTTAACTGAATTTCAGCAGAACATCAGATTCTCTCAGAATCTCTACTTTGTCTCCTATCACTCTGTATCCCTTCGCTTCCAAATTCACCTGAAATTGCTTTCTCCAAATTCAGTGACCTTTTTCTCACCCTTTCATTCTTGAATTTTCTATGGAATATGATATTTTGACTATTCTAACAACCCTCCCCCTGCAAACTTTCTCATCTCTGTATATTTATTACATTCTTCTCCTTAGGTGATTCTTCTCCCTGTTTATTCCTTAGTTGATTCCTTTCCTTGACCATCATTTATATCCTACCTCCTTAACTGTGTTTGTACCTCAAGATTATACTTTGAGTGCTATATTCTTTATATGACCCTTTTCTTTCTAACCACACTGACTCCCATGGATTTAGTTTTCATTTCTATACAGTTTCTTCTCACATGTAAGTATTCAAACATCCCAAGGTTCTTTTAGGCTCTTACTACTATTTTAAAAACATTTTTAACATTTAATAATATTTATTTTTTAGAAAAGTTAACATGGTTACATTGTTCATGCACTTACTTTCCCCTTCACCCCTGAGCTCCCCCCCCATAGCCAATGCATGTTTCCACTGGTTTTAACATGTGTCATTGATCAAGACCTATTTCCAAATTGTTGATAGTTGCATTGGTGTGGTAGTTTCGAGTCTACATCTCCAATCATGTCTGCCTCAACCCATGTGTTCAAGCAGTTGTTTTTCTTCTGTGTTTCCACTCCTGCAGTTCTTCCTCTAAATGTGGGTAATGTTCTTTAGCATAAGTCCCTCAGAATTGTCCTGGGTCATTTCATTGCTGCTAGTACAGAAGTCCATTACATTTGATTTTACCACAGTGTATTGGTCTCTGTGTACAATGTTCTTCTGGCTCTGCTCCTTTCACTCTGCATCAATTCCTGGAGATCTTTCTAGTTCACATGGAATTCCTCCAGTTTATTATTCCTGTGAGCACAATAGTATTCCATCACCAACATATACCACCATTTTTTCAGCCATTCCCCAATTGAAGGGCATACCCTCATTTTCCAGTTTTTTGCTACCACAAAAAGAGTGGCTATAAATATTTTCATACAAGTCTGTTTATCTATGATCTCTTTGGGGTATAAACCTGAAAATGGTATGGCTGGATCAAAGGTCAGGCATTCTTTTATAACCCTTTGAGAATAGTTGCAAATTGCCTTCCAGAATGGTTGGATGAGTTCACAACTCCACCAGCAATGCATTAATGTCCCAGTTTTGCCACATCCCCTCCGACATTCATTACTCTCCCCTTTTCTCATTTTAGCCAATCTGCTAGGTGTGAGGTGGTATCTCAGAGTTGTTTTGATTTGCATTTCTCTAATTATTGGAGATTTAGAACACTTTCTCATGTGCTTATTGATACTTTTAATTTCTTTATTTGAAATTTGCCTATTCATGTCCCTTCCCCATTTATCAATTGGGGAATGGCTTGTTTCTTTTTATACAATTGATTTAACTCCTTGAATAGTTGAGTAATTAGACCTCTGTCAGAGTTTTTTTTATAAAGATATTTTTCCCAATTTGTTGTTTCCCTTCTGATTTTGGCTACATTGTTTTTGTTTGTACAAAAGCTTTAAATCATTTATTTTACATTTTGTAATTTTCTCTAACTCTTGCTTGGTTTTAAAATCTTCCCTTTCCCAGAGATCTGACAAATATACTATTCTGTGTTTGCTTAACTTATTTATAGGTTCCCTCTTTATATTCAAGTCATTCACCCATTCTGAATTTATCTTGGTATAGGGTGTGAGATGTTGATCTAAGCCTAATCTCTCCCATATTGTTTTCCAAATTTCCCAGCAGTTTTTGTCAAATAGTGGGGTTTTTGTCCCAAAAGTTGGGCTCTTTGGGTTTATCATACACTGTCTTGCTGACGTCATTTACCCCAAGTCTATTCCACTGATCCTTTCTTCTGTCTTTTAGCCAGTACCATACCATTTTGATGGCCGCTGCTTTATAGATAGAACAGTACTATTTGGTATTGCTAGGCCACCTTCCTTCACATTTTTTTCATTATTTCTCTCGATATTCTTGATCCTTTGTTATTCCAAATGAACTTTGTTATAGTTTTTTCTAATTCAGTAAAAAAGTTTTTTGGTAGTTTGATAGGTATGGCGCTAAATAGGTAAATTACTATTATCCCTTTAGATATTTTGACCTATATGGCCCATTGTCAACTCAAACTCAAAGTCCTACACCAAACTTCCCTTTTTCTTTTCCTCTTAAAAACATTCAGTCACTCGTTGACATCTTTGTTCCTCATCCTCCCTCATCCTACATATGTAAGCAGATACTAAATTATGTTTCTATCTCCACAACATAATTTATATCCATTCCTTTTTAAAAATCCTTACCTTAAGTGTTAGAATCAATATTAAATAATTGTTCTAAGGCAGAAGAGCAGTAAGAGTTGGCAACTGGTATTGTGATTTGACCAGCTCACATAGCCAGGAAATGTTTAATGTCAGATTTGAACCCAGGATCTCTCATCTCTAGACCTAGCTTGCTATCCCTTGAGCCACCTAGGTACCCTTTACATCTATTCTCATTCTCTGTAATCACACACTCACTTTGCTAGATCAAGTTCTCATCACTGCTCTACAGGACTACTGTAATTATTCTGTCCTCTTCAATGTCTATTCCACATAACTGCCAAAGTGACTTTCCTAAATTGAAAATCTGATCTTGTCACCTTTGCCCCTTAATAAACTCTAGTTTTTCAACCACAGCATTTGAGATAATAAAGGAAGCATCTGGGAAGCAAATCACCTAGGATCCTGCAGAAGGTCTGCTACTGGCACAAACAATGCTGTTGTACTAGTTGAGAAGAGAAGACAGCTTGATTTTGGGAGGTGAATGTGTGAGTGCAGAGAACAAGAATATAGGTAAGCATACAGGAAATTGTGTATTTGATGGACTAGAAGATCACCATGAGGCAATATGGCAGCCAAAAGAGTCAATGTGATCTTATTTTGCTTCAACAGAATTGTAGCATAAAGAATAAAAGAGATAATAAGCCCATTAAAGTCTTCTGTAGTGAGATCATGTTTGAAATTTTATGTTTAGCTCTCAAAATCACATTTTGAAGAAAGATGTTAACATTTCTGGTTAAACTTGGATGCAAATAGCATATAGAAACCAGAGCAATGGTGAAATTTGACATAAAATCATAAATGTAGTCCCAGTGGGGCAGCTAGAGGGTGTAATTAATAGAATTACAAGGTAGGAAGAAAAATCAGGAAGATTTCCTCATGAATTCATATCTGGCCTCAGACACTTGCTAATTCTGTGACTCTGGGTAAATTGTTTAACTCTTTTTGCTGTAAACAAATTGGTAACCCACTCTAGTTCTTTGCTAAGGAAACCCCAAGTTGGATCATAAAGAGTCAGATAAGACATAAATGAATAAACAAAATGATTTTGGAATTGGAATGTGTCTTAAGGGCCACTGAATTCACTCTACTTCATGGTACAGATGAAAAAATCTGAGGCTAGGAGATGTTAAGCTATTTGCCCAGGGTCACACAACTCCTGGCAGCCTCGTATTGGACATAAGTAGACCATAATCTACTTCCAACAAGGATATATGTCCAAGTGTTATCATTAAAATCACTGAGGAAATGCATTATCAGAAAAGAAGATGGGCATTCATGTAGTGAGAATGAGTAGTAACAGATGAGTACATCTCTGATAAACACAAAATATAGAAAGATCTAAAGAGTGGTGTTGAGCATATTGGGTAGACTCTTTGTAGATGATCTATGTGCAAATGTGAACAAAATTCTCATAGGGTCAGGTGGCATGGATAGGTTGCGCTCTGTTTTGATATCACAGATTGATTAAGTCTGAAAGTATAACCTATGTTGGCAGTAGATACAGATTTACCAACATGGTGGATATACAAGTGCTTTGAGAAATGAAATAAATGCTAGACAAATAGCATTTCTTATTCCTTATACCTATTTCAAAGTCTACATTGAATCTCTATTTAAATTCATCTCTCTATTTTTCTACCCACATCCGTTTCCCTGTATCCTTCTCCATATGATTCTGTGACTCTGTATGTGTGTGTGTGTCTAAATGGGGATGCAGACTGATACAGGGATGTGGATGTGACTATAGATAGAAATTTATTTTTTAGCTCAGCTTTTTCCCTTTGGAGATGGTTGTTTGTACTGTTGCAAATGTTGGCGATTCTGAAAAGAGGTCTGGATTGAATCATCCAACTCTTCTGTAAGGTATAATTATATGTTCATATATCCCATCCTCAAAGAGCTCAGTGTTGAGAGGGACTTTTTGACTGAAAATGAGAACTATTAACATTGTGCTTTGGAATCAGGACCAATGAACTCTAGTATTTTTGGAGAACAGCTCAAAATTTCACATCTGAGATCTTTATAGCAACCCTGTTAGATTGAAATGGCATGAATAATTAAAGTTTTGGAGGAAAACAGAGGAAAATGAAACAGTTCAAGTGCTTTGCCTAAGGTCACAGAGGTAATAAAAATAATAATAATAATAGGTAGGTTTCAGCAAATGCTTTAAGGTTGACAGGGTTATTTATGAATATTACCCTTATAGTCACAACAACTCTGGGAAGATATCATTCAGTTTACAGAAGAAAAAAACTAAGGCAAACAGATCCAGTTACCCAGGTTTACACAGCTAATACTTTTCTGATGCTATATTTGAACTCAGGTCCTAGGGACTCCAGATATAGTACTTTATCCTACCTTCTATGTGTGTAAGGTGTGCCACTTACTTTTTAGGTAGTTAGTGGTAGAGCCACTGACATCATATCCTTCCCTGCATTTTCCTTCTCATAACCATTTCCCCCTCCCTTATAGTGCTTAGCATAGTCAGCTTTGTATACTTCTGGAGGTCCCCGCCTAAAATATGATTGTGGAACTTGGAGCGGAAAGGAACCATACTTATCATCTAGGGCAATCCTTTCCTTTTACATAAAAGGAAACTGAAACTCATGCAGTTTTTATGAATTTTCCTCTGTCCCTTTCTCTGTTTTAATATTATATCTTTGACAAAGGACTATGCTACATTCACCTTTGAGTGTGCTATAGTACTTAGCACAAAGTCTGGTATAGAGTAAAATTTAATTAATGAGGAAGGTAAAAAGGAAGGAAGGAAGAAAGAAAGAAAAAAGGAAGGAAGGAAGGAAGGAAAGGAGAGAGAGAGAGAGAAAAGGAAGAAAGGAAGGCAGGAAGGAAGGCAGGAAGGAAGTCAGGAAGGAAGTCAGGAAGGAAGGAAGGAAGGCAGGAAGGAAGGAAGGAAGGAAGGAAGGAAGGAAGGAAGGAAGGAAGGAAGGAAGGAAGGAAGGACATTGGTAAATGGTACTTGAAACATAAAACCTCTTGCTTATCCTAAAGAACAAGGAAGGTTTCTAAAGAGAAGGGACTAAGATAACAGGTACCATACCTACTGGGTTAGTTGAAAGCATATTTTTATGGTATATGATTAGTTCCTGTCAGCCAACAGGTACATTTACAGTCATTGTCCTAAGTGCATTTGAGTAATGTCTCCTTCTCCCAGTATGACGGGGTGCAGAATAGCAACTTCGTTCTTTGCATTTTTATTGTTCTGTAGACATTTTTTTTATGGCAGTGTGTGGATCTCAATAAAAGACATAGAACAGATGAATTTCCAAGCTACTCCACCAGAGGGAACAATGTCCTAAAACAATACCTGGTTTGGAAACTAAGAATCAAAAGGCAGGACCAGTGTCTGAAGTAGTCAGTGATACTGGGTTAATTAATCCCAGGTTAGGTAAAATTGTCATCTTCAAGTATATCTTGAGCACTTTTTCAGTCATCTGTTCATTTAACAAATACCTAAGAAACACTCACTGTATTTTAGGTGTTGGGATAGATAAGATACTAACACGGATAACTATAATTCATGGGGAATGCATTAGAGAGAAGTAAAACAAATGCTTTCTGAGATCCAAAAGGGAACATTGTTACTAAGTGGGAGAATCAAAGAAAGCTTTTTAATTATACCCTATTCTAATGTTGTAAAAGTCTTGTGTTATGGACCAGCTTATTCCATCTTACAGTGATCACCCAGTAGAATTTTCAAAAAGCCTGTTGAAAATGATCTCTCCTCAAAACAACTACCATTCATCATCATAAGGATATCTTAGGAAAGAAAAATGAGTTTCTTGAAGCTCTCAGGAAAAGAGGCATCCATTTTGCAGTGGTTTCATCATTTACAAAAAAGCTTTTTCCTTCCGTTCCTTCCCTCTCTTCCTTTCTTCCTTCCTCCCTTCCATCTTTCTTATTTTTTACAAACTTTGCATAAAAGGTGATCCTATTTTCATGGAACATGTGGCCTAATATGAAGATAAAACATCAACACATTTGGCTACAATATATAATAATAATAAATGAGAATGCATTTGAGAGGTTCAGAAATAAAATCTTTTGTGAGGATCAAGGGGGAAGCTTTTTATTAACTCAGAAAATAATAGAAAGCTTCATGAAAGATGTGGTGTTTGTATTTAAGAGGAATAGGATGGTTACTTTATTTGTTCTAGATTAGTGGTAACAAACTTACATAGAAATGGAGGCCACCAAATATAAGGATCCTTACTCACTGTGTATTGACTTAGAAAATCATATATTACCATTTTTCTACTCTATTGTATTTTTATTTATGGGTAGGGCTTCAACACATGAAGAGGAAAAGGAATAACATTTCACCATAATCAAAGTATCATAGATTTAGACCTAAATGAGACCTTAGGGCTTATCTAGTCCAATCTCCTCCTTTTCTAGATGAGTCAACTGAAGACTCCAGAAATTAAATGTTATCCATTTATTATTATCTGTTTCCCATCTGCCTTTCTATCTGCTTTCCCAAGTCATAGAGAAGAAAGCTGACTAAGGAAATCTGATCCTTTAAGTTACTGGGAAGAAGAATAGAAAGCCACAGAATTAAATTCTCCTCTAGGAGGAGATACACAGTTTAGCAGGGATTCCAATTTTTATAACTTCTTTTGAATATGACCTTTTTACTTGAACAAAAATGTAAATATATTTGACTATCAACAAGCCCCAAATGTCCATGACCTTTTTAAATAGCTAATGCTAGGCTATTGATAAACTACAAAGAGAAATGGTCAAAGGGCTCATGTAGGATGGGAACTAGAGGTACCAGATACTTGACAAATTGCTTCTGTTCTGAAATGCCTATTTTGGATTATGGAAGGATGTGTATAGTGGGGGAAGGAGGGAGGGGACTGGATCAAATAAATTTAAAGACTTTTAAATTTACTTTAAAAAATATGTATGTGGTACACATACCACACAAATAAATTGTGTTAATATCATTGTTTTGAAGGGATGGAGGATCTGGGCTTAGATTCTGTCTCTTGCTCAGCTATTTCACCAAGAATCCTGTTATAAGAGACATACAGGACCGAGCAAAGGTGGTCTAATGAGAATTGAGAGGGATGGATGGTGACAAAAACAATTTTCCAAGGAAGAATCAACTGGACTTGTAGCATCATTGATATGGAAGAGTTAATGCTACATTGTAGAACTGGAATGATACTAGCTCCACCCTTATAAGCAGCTAGAATAGGCAATTAATTATACCCTATTCTAATGGTATGAAAGCTTTGTATTATGAACCAACTTATTCCTAAGACAATTTATAATGTTCATGCAGCAGATTTTTCAAAAAGCTATGTCAGAAATGACCCTTTCTTAGAACAGCTACCATTCATCATACTAAGGGTATTGGGGCTTGTGGTGGTACTGCTTATTGTTCAGTCATTTTTCAGTCTTGTCCGACTCTTTGTGACCTCATTTGGGATTTTCTTGGCAAAGACACTCAGATTGTTTGACATTTCCTTCTCTGACTAAATTTGAAGACGAGGAAACTGAAGCAAACAGAGTTTAGTGACTTATCCAGGGTCACACAACTAGTATCTGAGGCAAAATTTAACTCAGGAAAAGAGAACTTTCTGACTCTAGGACTGGCATGCTATCCACTGTACCACCTAACTGCCAATGGCAATGAGGTAAACAGATTTTTTGAAGATCTCCAGAATTAGGGCATTCATAATGTCTTCCCAAGTCAGTTATCTAGAAGGGCTAGAATTTGAGAAAACCTTGAAAGACAAGCTGTATCAACTGAGCCAGGGCATTTTTTTAAATCAATAAGGAAAAGAAAATAAATAAGGTGAAAATTTCTATTTTGAAATAAAATTATATATTTTTGTATCAAATGACATGTCTCATCCTAATGCTATTCTACTTTTGGACAGTTCTAATTCAGGGGCATAACCTTATTAATCCCTCTTTCCAATGACAATCCTTCAAATATTTAAAGATTTTGGCTATGTGTTCCCTAAGTCTTCTCTTCTTCAAATAAAACATTCCTGGACCTTTCAAGTGACTCTAATGTGGCTGGATTAATATGTCATACCTTTCATCAAATGGACAGCTCTAGAAGAACACTGTTCCAGATATGATCTGACTAGGAAGGGAGAAATAGGATTATTTTATTTGTTCTAGATCAGTGGTATCAAATTCACACAGAAAAGAGGGCCATTAATCCCCATATAAGGATCTCTGCCCATTCTATATTGACTTAGAAAATCAAATATTAACATTATCTCTTCTCTATCCTATTTGTATTTATTTTGTTAAATATTTCCCAATTACATTTTAATCTGGCTTAGTGCACTGTGAGTATTGTTCCCAGGTACATGTGTTTGATACCATGTGTTTGACCTCTCTGTTCTATAGAATTTCTATTACCGTTGTTTAAGATGATTTTCTTTGTTGCTATGGCACTATTGATATTTAACTAGCAGTAAATTCAAAAGTAGGTTGTGCATTATCAGATATGGAAACTTTGGATCATAGAAATGGAGGAATTTATAGGATCATAAGATTTAGAAGGGAACATTAGAAATCATCTCATCCAGGAGTTTTGCATATTTGTGTGTGTGTGTGTGTGTGTGTGTGTGTGTGTGTGTGTGTGTGTAATGGACCCATTTAGCAGTCTGGTAAAGCTTATGGACTTCCTCCTCAGAATAAGGTTTCTAAATTAATAACATAAAATACATTATATTTTATATGTATATTTAAATATATATATATATATAATTTTATATATAATATTTACATGATATTATATAATATAATATAAATTACATTATAATAATTTTGCCTTGTCTTTGTCTGTCCCTGTCTCTGTCTCTCTTCAGGGGCCCCAAACTATAAATCTTTCATTATACATATCCAGTAAGTGGTAGAACTGGGAGTAGGACATAGGTATTCTCGTTCCTCATATTAAATCCTATCATTGGATAGTCTTTCTGGGCAACAACAATAGGGAGGCAAGTCACCTGGTAAGCAACAGATTGGCATCTCTACATTGGATCTGACTTTTATTACTTCCTCTAGTTATTGTGTGCAGGGGTTCTGAAAGAGAACAAGTCACAACTTTAGATTCACTGAGACACTCTTGAATGGTCCCAATTACCAACAGGATTGCATAAAGGAAAAGACCTCAAATCCAGATGTTCCCTCAAGAATTACTTTCTAACCTCACCTGGTCTTTCTCCTGCATTCATTTTCACCATGTGTTCTTTCTTACCTATATGGACATGCTTGATATGATATCCTAGACCTCTTTCTATAAATGTCTTCAATAAATATCTAGCCATAAATGCCTGGATGTTCTCACTGGATGTTCATCAACTATACATGGCAGTCACTTGGCCAATATGCATATAGTAAGCTCCTACTATGAGTCACACAACATGCTTAGCACAGTAAGCAAACATTCTTGGAGATGCTCTCTTGCAGTCCTTGCACTCAGCTATTGCCTAGCGTCTTTCATATCTCCAGGTACAACAGTGTCCTAGTTTCCCTAGGCTGCTGATGTTCACAGTCCTTTTATTTGGCCCTTTTCTCAAATCTGAGCCGCTGATGATAAGTACCTGAAAAGCCCTTCCAAACTCCTGAGTCCACTAAGTGGTGCAGTTGGTAGGGTTCTGGGTCTGGAGTCATGAAAGCTCAAATCCAAATCAGGACTTACTGGCTTTGTGACTAGGCAAGTCATTTATCTTCTGTCTGCCTCGGCTTTTTTCATCTGCAAAATGGAGGTAACAATAGCACCTTGGCATTATTGTTGTTTTTTGTGTTATTGTGAGGATGAAATAATAGCACCTTACTCCTAGGAGTGTTAATGGGGATTAAAGGAGGTAATATTTTGAAAGCATTGAGCACAGTTCTTGGCACATGTTGTTGTCCCAGTCATTGTGGTCATGAACAACTCTTCATGCCCCCATTTGATGTTTTCGTGGCAGAGACATTGGCTTGGTTTGCCATTTCCTTCTCTAGCTCATTTTGCAGCATCTAGTAGTAGGTGCTTAATAAATGCTTGTTTCTTTCCTAAGAGAGGACAAAGGAGGAAGAGGAAAGGAGAAAGTCCTACACCTATGGAACAAATTCTGCTTGAAAATCAATTAAAGCTGTACAAGAAGTGAAAAAGGACGTGAGCCCTGGCTTCCTGCTTCAATGCCTACAATTATCCAGACAATTTATAAACAATTTCATGCATTTCACCTCGTAGTTCAGATCAATGTCTGTTTTCTATGGCTTTCCCAGCAGTTGTTAATTTACCCATCAGCTCCCCACAGACTTGGGGATCCCTTTTGGTTTGGTGTTATCGATTCCATGACACTCAGAGTCTCTGATGAGACATGGAATAGTTCCCTCACTCCACCTGGGGCTGAAGCTAGAGTTAGCCCTCGACAGAGGCTGTAGCCAGAACCATCTAATAGTCTGGATCATGATATTGGCAGGATGATCTGGCCTGGATGGCATGGCTCACCGTGGGAGTATCTTAGTTGACACTGAGATAGGAGCAAGAGGTTGGAAGAAAACAGAAGAGCTATGAATAATAGCTCACATTTAGGAAGCACTTTGAGGGCTGTGCCACTAAGGTGCCACAGTGGATATAAAGTTGATCCTGGAGTCAGGGAAGACCTGATTTCAAATGTGGTCTCAGACACTAACTATATGACCTTGGACAATTTACTTAACCCTGTTTGCCTCAATTTCCTCACCTGTAAAATGAGCTGGAGAAGGAAATGGCAAACCACTTTAGGACTTTAAGGTTTGCAGAATGCCTTACTACAGTCCCAGGAGGTAGTTGCTAAAATCATCCACATTACATAGGGGTAAAAAACAAAAACAAAAACAAGCCAAAACAAAACACTTCAGGAGATTAAGTGATTTGTCCAGGGTCAGACAGCTAGTAAATATCTTAGACAAAGTCTTAATTCAGGCAGAATTTGAACTCAGGTCTTCTTGACCCCCAAGTCCAATGCCTATCAGAAGCCTTGATACTTCTCTGGCTAACATGTGAACTCAAGCAAATTATGGTCAAAGGTTGGTGGTTCACTAAAGATACAGAAGAACAGGATGGTGTTTCAATGGTCAATAAGAGGATCCATTTGGAAGATGTAGTCTCAAATCAGGCAAATGTTCAAAAAGCAAATGTCTATACAGAGAATCCATGAGCAATTTTAATCAGTAGCTTCTTGATGTCTTTTTGGACCTTGTCTGAATTCTTAATTCCATTCAGTCTCACCTGTGAGTACTTTCAACCGGCCAGTAACCTTTCCCACATGGGAACCAACTGGGTTTGAATGGTGACAAATATAGCGAAGGTAACTTTTTCATTTGTAACTTTTTAGTTTAATCAAACCTGTTGTCACATTTAGATCAGAAAATGTCAGTGATGTCTTAAACACCACTGAGTTTCTGGGAACATTAAATATAATAATAATTGTACAATATATTTACATAACTTTTATATTTAAAGATGGTATCATGTGCCTTATTTGACTTGGTCCTTGTAACATATATAAAACAAAAATCCAAGTGGAAAGACAAGAAATTAGTGTGTTAAAAGGACAAAATTTACTTCAAAAGTAAATTCAAGCAGAATTTCCATTTAGATGATAATATATCAGAGGCAGGGGCAGGTAGAGTTGATGTAATGCCAGGCTTGGAGTTAGGAAAATTCCTCTTTGTGAGCTCAAATATGCCTTCAGACACTAGCTGTATTACCCTGGGCAAGGCACTTCAACCTGTTTGCCTCAGTTTCTTCAACTATAAATGAGCTGGAGAAGGAAAAGGCAAACTCCACTCCAGTATTTTTGACAAAGAAATCCCAAATGAGGGCACAAAGTGTTGAACACAGTTTCATCTAAAAATGACATGCATTGATGGCACTGAACCTAATTATTATATCCTCATTAACTGAATCAACATGTGTCTTTTTCTTCAGTGAAGAAAAAAACCATCATTTTCTCTTCCACAGGGCAAAACCTGAATTCTTTGTTGCTGTGTAAAATCGTAGCAAATACAATTCTTGCTGTACAATTCTCTTTATATACTCAGAGAGTTCAGATGCGTGGGAAGAGAGTTTCTAGAAAGATGCATATTACTGGGTTGGCTAATTATCATCTGCCATCCAGAACCATCTCTTTCTTTACGCTGGCAACAACTATATAAGATCCAGGAACAAACTAAAGTTAAAGCTTTTTGCAGTATCTACAAGTGGTGAATACATTGTTATTGGAAATACATGGAAGCTCTTAAAACAAAAATGTCCTGTACTTCTGAAACTACTTATCATGAAGTCCAATATGCATTCAGAGGCCCAAACATAGGGTTCTTGACCCAGAAGTATACCTTTCCTGAGATTTTTAGTAATTTTTAAAAATCTAATTGATTAACATACACAAATTAAGAAACAAGTAGGGCCTATTAACTTGAAATTTCTAGCTATATCTTCCATGAAAATGGATCCATAAAATGGCAACTAAGAACCACATCCAGGATGTAAATCTATAGTCATATATGTCCTAACTCAATACACCACAGAGTTCTTTGAGAATAGTTCAGCCTTTTCAATTACAGACTTCCAAATGACTCAGTCAGAGTCAATAGTTATTTAGAGTAGGCCTTTAACTATGCATTTTTGTACAGAATAACACTGATTAAATAGTTTTTCAGTCTCTTTCTATTATCATGGGGAAAAATCCATATTTTTGAACAGTTAGCAGGGAATATTTCAACATTCTTATCAACAAAAATTAATGCAGCACACAAACATATGTATTTCTGATCATGTGGCCCATTGTTCATAAAAATGGCTATTTGATATTATTCTTTTTTTTTTAAACCCTTACCTTCCATCTTGGAGTCAATACTGTGTATTGCCTCCAAGGCAGAAGAGATAGTAAGGGTAGGCAATGGGGGTCAAGTGACTTGCCCAGGGTCACACAGCTGAGAATTGGCTGAGGCCAGATTTGAACCTAGGACCTCCCGTGTCTAGGCCTGACTCTCATTCCACTGAGCTACCCAGCTGCCCCCTATTTTATATTATTCTGCTTAGACCACAGCACTCTGTATATAATTTTCTTTAAAGACCATTTCACCTTCCTTCCTTCCTTCCTTCCTTCCTTCCTTCCTTCCTTCCTTCCTTCCTTCCTTCCTTCCTTCCTCCTTCCTCCCTT
>NC_058131.1:168354561-168388300 GCF_016433145.1 Gracilinanus agilis | reverse complement strand
GTCCTTCCTTCCTTCCTTCCTTCCTTCCTTCCTTCCTTCCTTCCTTCCTTCCTTCCTTCCTTCCTTCCTTCCTTCCTTCCTTCCATTTTGGGACTATGAAGCTTTACTTCATCCATCTCATGTTATATGTCATGAGAATAATCCTTTATCTGAATCTCTGAGTCATATCAAGCCAAGGGAATAACCTTATGCCCGCAGATCGATATCTTTTATCAGATGGGATGAGTCTAAATTGAATGTTGTGGTTAGTGGAGCATGAAAACAAGACGCCTCCGATGGCTTGGCAGCCTTGGGAGGCGGAGGGAATAGTGCACCTCATCCATCCCCTCTCTTTTGTGCTGTCAGGAGATCAGTCTGCAACAGGCCAGGTATAGAAGAAAGAGTGGGGCTGCCGTGTACAGCACTTAGGGTAAACTTTTTTCATTATTTTCTCTCTTGGGGGAGCAGTTGATGGGGAAATAGGTGACAACTGGCATTTATGACAGAGCACTTAAGCATGATAGCAGTAAAAAGGAAGCTGACATGAATATTTGGTAGAGAAGAGTAGTTGTTGAGTATTAGAAATGGTGTTAGAAGGGAAAAATTAGGGTGTTGGAAACATGGGGCAGTGGTAATCCTGGTATTTGACTTTGGATCCTCTCTCTTTGGATTAACAGTGCAGTGTGTGTGTGTGTGTGTGTGTGTGTGTGTGTGTGTGTGTGTGTGTGTGTGTGTTTAGTGCCATCTTCACAACTATTTTGGATTATGATTAATTCTATTCCAAAATAAATCAGGTTTAGGGAAGTTAGATATACTGATAGCTATCAAATTCAGTATGATATGGATCATCTGAAGTTTATCAGTTGAACTTGTTACTGGTTTCCTTCACAGGAGACAGAACATTGGGAGACACTGGGCTTACGTAGTTAACTAAGCGTTGATCAAACTGACAATGAGTACCAGATGTCATCAACTAGGCAATAACTTTAGGATGGATTCAACTAGATGGAACAGAGAATAGAGACTCAAGGGGAAAAGGCATTATTTAGTGATAGTATAGTCTAAGTACATGTGGTATTATTTAGTATAGCTTAAATGCAGAATATTTTTGAATATATTTCATATTCCTGGAAATTAGATATTCTTGAATAAAAATGTATAGTTACATACTAGAAAATACACAGAATTGCCATAAAATATTTAGTGACAGGAGAAAAGAAAGTACTTCAAACTTTTTATTATATTCTTTTAAATTCAAGTGGGCATCACAGAAACACAACTCTTATAGTTGGAAGACCATTAAAAAGCCATCTATTTCATATATGAACAAAAATCTCTACAATATGTCTGACAAATAGTCATTTAGCTTTTTCTTGAAGACCTTCAAGGAGGAGGAAAATACTACCAAGGTAATTCATTCCTCTTTTAGATAATTCATTGTTAGGAAGTTTATCCTTACATCATCCTTAAATATGGTGCCATGAGGAAAAAACTATCTTATCCCTCTAAAATCAGAAGACTTGTGTTCAAAATTCACTTCTGACACATTACTTGTGTGACCTTGGGCAAGTCACTTAACTTTCTGGGTAGAGGCAGATAGGTAGCACAATGGATAGCACAACTCCAGGCTTGGAGTCAGGAGTATCTGAGTTTAAATCTGACTCAGACACTTCCCAGCATTGTGACCCTTGGCAAGTCACTTAAACACAATTGCTCAGTCTTTGCTAGTCTCCTATCTTAAAAATGATACTAAGACAGAAGGAAAGAGTATAAAAAGTAAATAAAGCAACCTTTCTTCCATATCAGTTTTCTAATCTGCAAAATGAGAGGTTTGGATTGAGTAGCCTCTGAGGTCACTTCTAGCTCTAGATCTATGAACTAGGACACCCCTATAAATATTAGAAAATAGTTATGTCTCTCCTAAATCTTTTTATTCTCTAGACCAAACATTCCTGTTTTTTTAGTCTTTTTTCCAACTGATTTTATATAGTATAGATAGATTAAATATCTTTTGTCATCCTGGTTGCTCTCCTCTGGTCACTCTCCAGCTTATCAATATCCTCTCTAAAATGTGACACCTAGAGCTGATCACAATAAGCAGTGATGATAAAAATAAGTAAAAATAAGAATGCAATTACAAAATATGTTTGGTGTGTTATATCAGCAGACTTGGCAGGGGAAATGAGAGCTTTATTTTGGATTTAGTTGGTAGGTACAAAACCCAAGCATGATTAAAAACATATTGGCAATGTCATGCAGAGTTTAAATGAATGAAGCATCATTAATTATGATGTAATTTATAATCCAAGATGGAAGGCTCTCAATATGTGGGCATTTGAGTAACCATTCTTTTTGTCCTGAAGTTAATCCATTTAGGGAATATATGGTCTCCATTTTTCAAGACATCCCTGATGTTAAGAACAAAAAGTCTTTATTAATAAGGCTTTGTAAAATTAATGTTTTATCAGACCATGGGTCCTGATTTGGGATTCAGAAAGTATAATCAACATCAGGATGTATAATGTAAAGGACATTAAGCTATGGTCCACTTAAGGCAAAAATGAGAAAGGAATAAGAAACCAGGACTTGTGGGAATGAATCTCAGCTCTGTCACTAACTAGCTTTATGACAGGCACTATTTCCCTTCTCTGAGTTTTGTTTTTTCATCTGTGAAATAAAGCTTCTAACTTTCTATGGATTTTGCTTTTGGTAATATTTCATACTTTCCCTCAACCTATAGGTACCCATGATTTCCTACTTAAATGGGTAAGGAGACTAGCAGATCGAGTCTGGGTCTGGAGTCAAGAAGAACTGAGCTCGAATACAACTAGCTTTGTGACTTTGGACAATTCATTTAACCTTTCCCTGCCTCAGTCATAAAATGTGGATGATAATAACATCTAATTCCCCAGATGGTGGTAAAGATCAAATGAGATGAATTTGTAAAATGATTTGCACAGTGCCTGGCAGATAGTAAGTATCATATAAATTCTAGTTATTATTATTATTAATATTATTATCACCTATGTCCTTCATGAAGTTTCTTGGCCCTCAGAAATGTGGACCCACTTACTTCTGGTCTCATACCCCAGGTTTTTCTGACTGCTACAGTAAAATGGGTCTATTCCACCCATTAGGTGACTGAATCCAAATAAGTCAAACTCATCTGTGAGAGTATGGTAGTGGACCCTAATGGCTTAATGTTTCCTCTTACTTATTTTCCTCTTCTCAGCTGTCTCTCATCAATATCATACAATATTTTCAGTGCCTTAGCCCAAAGGAATGAGAACCAGTGGAATTTATGGTCCTGATATAAATCCAGAGTATATTTGTTGATTAGAGTGTGGGATCTCCCCATCCCACGTAGACTTGAAGCTGGTGTCACCATTCTGGAATCACAGTTAACTATCTAGTTCTTAGTATGGATTAGAACAGAGAAGCTCTGTAGGAAAAAATGGGGGCTAGTTTGCCAACCTTGAGAGCTGGCTTGAGAAAACAGATAAGAGGGGCTATGAGGCACATTTTGAGATTGAAGTTCAATCTCACTGGGAAGTTGAAGACTCCTAGGAGAAAGTGTGGTTGCCATTCTTTCCGCCATTGCACATGAGAAAGTTCACGTGCTACAACAGAGACAGACAGGACTCTGAGGATTACATCTGGTGATAATAGTTTGAATCCAAAAGATTTACAGGACCATAAAGGGCAGCAAAATCTCAAGCAATCTGGGGCAGTGGTCCAGATATGGCTACCTACCTAGAAGGGGTCTTGGAAAAGGGTAAATAGGAGCCAACATAAGATCCCAGATTTAACACTGGAAATGGACCTTTGAGGTCAGAGAATCCAAATCCATCATTTCTATAGATGAGGAAAATGAGAAGTAGAGAGGGGAAATGACTTGTCCAGGTCCCATGGATAGTAAATAGCAAAGCCAAGGCTTAGAGTCAGATCCTCTGTGATTCCAAATTTAATATTTTTTCATTGAACTCCATTGGTCCGATCTCCTTTATTAGACTGGATGAACCCACACCACTGCCATGCTACTCAAAAGGAACTGTGTGTTATCTCTCTCACCTCTGGAATCCTGCCCCTTTACACTGGGATGACCCTCCCCTTTCTGGGGAACTACTTTATTGTCTTGGCAATGATGATTCAAAAAAAAAGTTTCCCTACTTTTAATTTCATTTTGCAAACCCTTTTTATTTCATTTTAAATTTTGTTGATGCCAGTATAATTACTTTGAGATATTATTCTTCTCTTCCCCTCACCATTTCAGTGAGAAAGTTGTGTAACCAATATCTACAGATGTTTTGACTGACAGCACACTCGATATTTTATACCCATTGTCCTTTGCCTCTCAAATGAAAGGAGGCTGGCACATTTTCTCATCTCTTCTCCAGGAACAAAGCTAGTCATGATAATTATGCAAAATGTGCCTTGGTTGGATTATTCTTTTCATTTCACTTTCAGTAATCAATGTGTGTATTGTTTTGTAGGTGTCTCATTAGAGACTGATCAAGGTGGAGGAGCATAAAGAGTAAAAAGCTGAATTAAAGCAATGTCCTTGAGATACCTGAATGGGAGATACCTGGAAAACTAGCTGAGAACTGGGTCAAACAGAACCACAAAAGATAAAGTAAAACTGGGAAAACAAGAGGTTTGAGTCCAATTCCAACAAAGAATGGATGGTGGGTAGGGCTAATTTTCATATTGCAATAGTATGCCTAGAAACTGAAAAGAGTAGGTACTAAATAAATTATTATTGAATTTGACTGAGGCCAGATTTAACAATAATAGCTAGCTAGCACTTTTTCATGTTTGAAGGTTTACAAAGTGCTCGAAATATATTATCTCATGTACTTTACTTTGCCTGTTCCATCCACTGTGAAATGGAGATGATAATAGCCCTTGCCTCATAGTGTTGTTGGAAGGATCAGCTGAGATAGCATCTGGATATCACTTAGCACAATGTCTGTACTTGGTAGACACTTAAGAAATACTCATTCCCTTATTGGATTCTCAAAACAACCCTGTCAGGTAAGCCTATTAATATCATTCTCATTTTACATATGAAGAAACTGAGAGAGATTCAATAACTTGTCTAGGACCACACATTAAATATATAAACCTCAAGCTTTTCTCACTCTGAGTCCAGCACTTTATCCTCTGTACCATCCAGCCACCTAATTTTCCTGGGATATTTTGCCCCTATAATGCCAAATCGGATGCATAGTGCTAGGCCTGGAATCAGAAAGATTTGAGTTCCAATCCAACTTCAGACATTCATTAACTGCATGGCCATGGGCAACTTATCTAACCTCTGTCTACCTCAGTTTCCTTGATGGTAAGACTGGGATAATAATAGCACCTACTTTGCAGGGTCATGATGAGGATCAAAATGAGATCATATTTGGGGAAAAGCAGAGTTAGCATTGTGCCTAGAGTAGGAGTTATTATATAAATGCTTTTTCCTTTCATTTTTCTTCCCATTGGGGCCTCTGTGAATGCCTGATCCTTTTGATCAAACTTGACAGATCTATCCTCTTTCAATTTCTTAAAAAACCAGCATCTGAAGGTCTTGGGTGTGGGAGTGAGGAGTAGGCAAGGAGACCTTATCCTAGAGGTGGCAGGGAGACACTTTATCCTCTTCTCCTAAGGTTGCGATTTCCTCCCCTTCCCACTTAGGTGCAAGTATGGAGAAGGATTTATTCTGCTGCACGATGTCCATCATAGCCTCTCCTTTTTCATTCCAAGGGCACTAAGGTGTGCAATCCCAAGCAGAGAAAGAAAGAGTCATAATGAAAAGGGCTCCACCTCTGAGGAAGGCTCTGGGGCAAGGTAATGCTATCGATTCCCACATGATGAGAAAATGAAGAAGGATGTAGCACATTTCACTCTATTGATCCAACCTATTAGCAACAGTGGCAGGTCACTTCATCCTCCCCAAATACTTCCCAAGTGCTGCAGGAAGAACGTGAAGATGCCTCTGAATAGGAGTCAGGTGGGGAGGGAGGGAGATACAAAAAGAAGAAATAAATGGAGAGATACTCACATACAAGGAACAGAGGACTCTTTTCTTTCTTGGCTGTTTGTTTGCTGGAGTGTTCTCTCTCCTGTGATGGATTTTGAGCTGACCTACAAAGGTAGGGCTCTTCTTTTTTTTTTTCCTTCTTCTTCTTTTTAAACACTTTACCTTCCATATTAAAATTAATATTATGTATTGCCTCCAGGGCAGAAGAGTGACAAGGGCTAGGTGATGGGGGTTAAGTGACTTGCCCAGGGCCACACAGTCAAGAAGTGTCTGAGACCAGGTTTGAACCAAGGACGTCCTGTTTGTAGGAGAAAGGGCTCTTCTTACTAAGCTGGGCTCTTCCTGTCTGGTTTGCCCAAGGAAATAGTAAAAAGAGACAGAAGTGAGAGATAGAAAGTCCCTTAAATTCTATAGAAAAGAAAATCCTTTGGCTTTCCCCCATAAGCCTATTATGTGATATTTGGAATAAGGGAATTTGCACCCCTTCCCTCCTCCCACCTCCCCAAATTGTTAATAATTGTGGACCCTTTGTTTAATAGGAAAAAATAAAAATGACTAGTTTCAGAGTCTTGTCTTCTGTGGGTCCAGTTGGAGAGCTGGTCTCCTGGGAAAGGAGGGAAATGTCATTTTTTGCAGGAAGTGAATAGCTAAAGACACGTGAGTGATGCATGCCCTCTGCTGGAAGAGAGCTCAACTACCGAGAGCCATGAAGTAGATGGAGAATTAAGTGGGAGGCAGCTGGAGCCCCTAAGGATAGAACTGAAGGTGATGAAGACCTGTGGTTGCAAAACTGCTGCCAACAGAGCTTGCTAAAAGCAGGAGGAGAGAGAAGCTGCCAGTGGCAAGCAATGAGGCAATGGAATCGGGCAAATTTGTCTATTTCTAACTGTACCCCTAACCAGGATAGTACTGTAAATCATAGTACAGGTCTTTGGGGAAGAATGACTCACCATGAAGTTCTATTATAACTTTTATATAGCAGGGAATAGTTTCAGGTGAGAAACCTCATCTTTTTCTCATTTCTTTTAAACTTTTAACTTTCATTTTAGAATCAATACTGTATATTGGTTATAAGGCAGGAAAGCAGCAAGAGCTAAGCATTGGGGGATAAGTGACTTACCCAGGATCACACTGGTATTAAGTATTTGGCATCATATTTGAACTCAGGACCTCCCAACTCTAGGCCTGGCTCTCACTCCACTGAACCACCTAGCTGCCTCACTCATTTGCCTTTTTTTTTTTTTTTAACAAAAATTATCTTTATTTTATTCCAGCAACAAATTTACACATGAGTTTTCCAAGGTTACATGATTCATGTTGTCTCCCTCCCCTCTTCCCTTCCCGCTTCTGGAGATGACAAGCAATTCCACTGGGTTGTACATGTATTATCTCTTAAAACATATTTCCATATTATTCATTTCTGTAAGAGAGTAATCTCATAAAACTAAAACCCCAAATCATGTACCCGTATAAACGATAAACAACCTATAGCTTGAACCTTGTGTGCTCAAAAGGAGATTAAATGAAATTCTTGATAAGTGTCAGTCGCTAAAGTTCTAAAATCCCTTGGGTGGGAATAAAGAATGAGAGAAAAAATGGGTCCCTAAAGTATATCCCTTGGATTAGGAGGAAGTCCTTTATGTAAGACTTTTAAACTGATGGGTTGGCTTTTTACTTGAAGGCCAAATGACATCACTGTGTTGGGATCAATGTACAATGTGTTGGACTGTGACTGATCAGTCCTTAGAAACCTCTTTTTACAAAGCAAAAAAAAAAAAAATATATATATATATACACACACACATATATATATATATATATATATATTATAAGCAGAGACTTTATATATACATGAAGTCTCTGCCTATAGAACTCAAATTCCAAACAGCTAGAAAGGATTGGAATAGATCCAGTGATAGGCTCCACATTTACTATCGCAGAACATCCTAGTTAATTTTGAAGAGACTTTTATAGGGTTGATGTGCAGGATTTGGCCACAATTGCTCCCTAAAACTATCTACTAAGTTATAGGGGGATTACAGTCTGCAGTAATGGAAGAAGTATGCATATCATGGAATTATGTCTCCTTGCTGGACTGAAATATCATAAAATACACAGAGATTTCACTGTTGTTGAGAACTCCTAGCTTAGGAAATTCCCTCTACCTAATGCTGGCCAGGACCCTTCCTGAAACTCTAATGTTAGAAAGTTGCAAAAGATGCTAAGAAGTTCTATGATTTGCGCAGGCTCACATAGTCAGGATGTGTGAACATACTAATAGGACTTTCCAGGCTTCTTGGCTCTGAAGCCACCTCTTTCTCCATTTGAGTCTTATTTGTTGTTTGTTGTTGTTTATTTGTGTCTGACTCTTTGGGACCCCATTTGGAGTTTTCTTGGCAAAGCTACTGAAGTGGTTTGCCATTTTCTTCTCCAGCTCATTTTACAGATGAGGAAACTGAGGCTATCAGGGTTAAGTCATTTGCTTAGAATCACACAACTAGTAAGAATCTGAGGCCAGATTCAAACTCAGGAAGATAAGTCTTCCTGACTCCAGACCTAGTACTGTGCCATCTCACTATCCCTTCCTATGATATAGCTGATATATATGTCTAATAGTCTAAATGGAGATTCTGCCTGATTTACTAGAAAGATTATCTTTTTAACACAGTAATTTCTTATTTTCCTACTTGGATTTTTTACATTAGGAATGAAACTGGACAAATGAAAACAAGGTTATTGGTCTGGAGCAGAGGGAGTCCCCATCAGTTAGTAAGCCCCACACAGAAGCCCTCATCTTAATCAATAATTAAATATTTAATTGATATAATTAATAGAAAGAAAAGAGCTTTGATCCAAAGAAAGGATTTTATGTAACTTTTTAAATCCTAATAGGAATTCTTAACCTTATTTTGAAAACAATCCTTCTTGAGAGGTTTTAGAAATGAGTTAATAGTGATAAAAAGGAGACTTGGACAGAATTAGCCTCAGGGCATAGAGTGTTCCCTGAATGAGCCAATATTTATGAAATATTACTAATATCCCTGGATGTAGACACTGGTTAAAAGAATTGTGGTAAATTCCCTGCTGATGAGCTTTGAAGTTCAGAAGAGTCTCTTCTTCTGAGACTGAGGACATTCCCTGTTTTGTTCTAGGGCATTTGAGACATGTGAGGACTCCATAGCGGAGCTTCTCCTTAAGGGAATCACCTGAATACTAAAACAGAAACTTTCTTCTAGGAAAGAATACTTTTCAGAGACTTATTGCTTATGGGTTTAGAATTGACCTCCAGCAAAAAGAGTCAAGTAGCAAGATGCATTAGGGAAGACAGAAGACTCCTTTTACCCTCAGGCTTCCTCACCCACTGGGCCATGGAAGGTGCCATTCTTTCTACAGCGTGATTGCTGAGAAAGTCACAATCAGCAAAGCCTGTACTCTGCCACCCACCCCCTTTTCTTACCCTGTGACAGTTTGCATTTATGATTCTAATTTATATATCCCTTTCATGTATGCAAAGTGCTTTACAAACATTAGTATCATCGAATCATAGATTTAGAGCTCAAATGGAACTTTCAAAGCCTTCTAGTCATATTCCCTTCTTTCCTCAGCTATAATTAACAGCAGTCTTGTCAGGAAGGTACTATAGAGTATCAATCCTATTTTGTAGATGAGGAAACTGAGGCTTAGATAAGGCAGCATGCTCCAAAAAAAAAAAAAAAAAAAAAGCATTAGATTTAGAATGAGTAGACCTGGGTTTCAATCCCATCTTTGCTATTTATTTCCTGATATTTAGAGCAACTATCATCTATTTTAGGTCACAATTTCTTCAGCTGTAAAACTAAGGAGTTGAATAAATGGCTCCTTAGATCCTTTCAATCTTATATTCTATGGGCTTATACTTTACATGACTTCTACTATTACCTCCATCTTCACCATTGTCTCCCATAATGAGATGGCCTATTCTTTACCAAGGCTAACCCCTCTTCCCATTCAAGCAATCTCATTCCATCTTATCTCCTCCAACAGGTTGCCCACTCTGTCATTCCTACTTGATTTCTTATTTTTAATCTCTAGCTAGTGCCTTATTCCCTACTGCCTATAAAGATAACCATGTTTCTTCCATCCTAAAAAACAACAACAAAAAAAACCCCTCCCCATTTGACCCTTCCATCACTCCTAATCATTTCCCATATCAATTCTACCCTTTGTGGCTAAACTTCTTGAAAAAAAGCATGTACAATAGAGGCTTCCACTTTCTCTCCTCCCATTCTCTTCCTAACTTCTTATAATTTGACTTCCAACCTTATCATTCCACTGGAACTGTTCTCTCTAAAGATAATAATGATCTCTCAGTTGCCAAAACCAATAGCCCCCTCTCAAACTTGGTGATCACATCAGCAACCATGGATTTAATTCTATATATCTAGCCCCAACCTCTCCAGCGACTTTTAATCTCATATCTTCAACTGCCTTTTAGACATGTGGAACTGAATGCCCAATAAGCATTTGAAACTCAAAATGTCCAAAACTAAACTCATAATCTTTTCCCTAAATCCTCCCCATCTCTTAGCTTGAGGGCAACATCCTCCCCCTAGTCCCCTAAGCTTATAATAGTAGGTATCTTCCTTGATTCCTATGTCTCACCACTCCCAATCATATCTAATCTACTGCCCAGACCTCTTGATTTCACCTCTGCAACATTTCTTGAATACTCACTTCTATCTTCTAACCACTCTGTTACAGGCCCTTATCACCTCATACTTGGACTATTGCAATAACCTATTGGTGAGTCTGCTTGCCTTGAGTATCCCTCTTCTTTATATCCTTCATTCAGCCACCAGAGAGATTTTCCTAAAGAACAGGAATAATCCTGTTATCCTACCCCAAAGCCTACTCATTAAATTCCAGTGGCTCCCTATCACCTCCAGGATCAAATGTAAAATCCTCTGGTATTCAAAGCCCTTCAAAACCTAGTCTTCTCCTCCCTGTCCAGGTTTCTTAAACCTTACTTACTACCATCTACTCATATTCTTTGACCCAGTGACACTGGCCTCCTGAGGGCTGTTCTACAAAGTTCCCCATCTTTATACTCTGACAATTTTCTCTGCCTGCTCCCAATCCTAGAAGGCTCTTCTTCCTTATCTTTGCCTACTGGCTTCCCTAGCTTCCTCTAAGAATCAACTAAAATCTCATTTCATCTCCAGGAAGCTTTTCCCAACCCCTCTTAATTGAGTGCTTTCCTTCTTTTAATTATTTCTTATTTATTCTGGATAGATAGAGAGATAGACAGATAAATAGATAGATAGATAGATAGATAGATAGATAGATAGATAGATAGATAGACAAATAGACAGACAGACAGATAGATAGATAGACAGATAGATAGATTTAAAATAGATATGTACACAGACACAGAAAGACTCAGAGTCTTTGTTGAGTAGGAAGTTCCAAATCTGGCTGATTGGACAGAGAAAAGACACAGAATAAAATCCATAATCCATTTAGTAGGAAGAGTGGAAAGGATGCATCAAAAGTGATAAGGATGGGGGCAGCTGGGTAGCTCAGTGGAGTGAAAGCCAGGCCTAGAGACAGGAGGTCCTAGGTTCAAACCAGGCCTCAGCCACTTCCCAGCTGTGTGACCCTGGGCAAGTCACTTGACCCCCATTGCTCACCCTTACCAATCTTCCACCTATGAGACAATACACCGAAGTACAAGGGTTAAAAAAAAAAAAGTGATAAGGATAAGAGATTCCAATGGCTTCACCCTACTTCCATGGCCATTAGAATATAATGAACACTGAATTGACAGTCTAGCTCCTCAGTGGGTCCACTTTAGGCATCTGAATGTGAGTCACAAAATACAAAATTAGTATATTATATGAGGGAAAGAACACTGTACCAGTCACTGTGAATTATAAGGTCTAGCCAGTTAATCAGTCAGTCCATAAATATTTTTGAGCCCCATCTATGTGTTAAGTACTGGGGGATACAAATATTTGGGGGTGGGGAACAGAAAGTCCTTGTTCTAAAGGAGGTTATAATCTAATGAGGAAAGATAACACACAAAAGACCTGGCTAAATCACTAAGTTCCTCAGTGCCCTTGGCAATATTGATAATATTTGACACATCTGGCAATTTATATACATCACTTCATTTGATACCAATAATCATATGAATTAAGTAATTCATCTATTTTTTAAACTATTTTATAAATGAGGAAACTGAAGCTCATATTATTAAACAATTGACTCAAAGTAAAAATACTAGGAAGGGGAAGAGTTGGGATTTAAATTTAGGTTTCTTGGACTCGAATATATATATATATATGTGTGTGTGTGTGTGTGTGTGTGTGTGTGTATACACACACACATATATATAAAAGATAGACATATTATACACACACACACACACACATATATCTACTTCTCTAAGTATACAGTAATTTTTTAAAGATACATCACTCCCTTTCTGTGAGCCTCAGTTTCCTCATTTGTTAAATGAGGGAAATGAAGTTCTTTGGATCTATATATGTATATATATGTATATATATATATATATATATACATATTCAGAAACAAAGAATGCAGAATAGAAAGAACCTTAAATGTGTCATGAAGCTCAACTTCCTCATTATTAATATTATTTTTTTAAAAAAAACCTTATCTTCCATCTTAGATTCAATTCTATGTATTGATTCCAAGGCAGTAGAGTGATAAGGGATAGGCAATGGATGTTGAGTGACTTGCCCAGGGTCACACAGCTAGGAAGTGTCTGAGGCCAGATTTGAACCTAGGACCTCCTGTCTCTAGGCCTGGCTCTCAATCCACAGAGCCACCTAGCTGTGCCCTTCCTTATTTGTTTTTTAATTTTGATAGCATTTATTTTTATGCCACCTCTGTTTCCCAGTATAACCCCTCTCAGAGAGGAAACCCTTATAACAAAAAAAGAAAAAGAACAATATGGTATAGCAAAACTAATGAAAATATTAAGGAAATTCAACATAATAGGCAGTGCTCCATACCCATAGTCTCTCATTGCTGGAAAGAAGTAAGGACATTGAATTCTTATGTCTCTTCTTGGAGTCAAGATTGATGATTATAATTTCATAGCATTCAGCTTTGACTGTTTTAATTTTGTTTTTCTTTCTGCTTACATTGCCATAGTCAGTGTGTGTATTGTTTTCTTAATTCTCCATTCTTCACTTTACATCAGTTCATATAATCTTCCTGTGCTTTTCTATCCTCATCTTATTCATTACTTTGAAGTGGTATTATTACATTATATTTATCTACCTGATTTGAGGAGAACCTATAAATATTTTGATAGATAAATAAAGAAATAGAATATTTATCAGAGTTGTGCACAGAGTATGAGTCAGGAGGATCAACACACTCTGAGGTGAAAGAAAAGTGGGAATTCTCCTTCAGAGGGTGCTGGTGAACTCAGTCCATGCTTCTAAAATGAGTGTTAAAAACACTATAAAGAAAATAAAAATAAAATAACTTGGGTAAAATCATAGCTTTTTGAATACTTGCTGCAGGACCATCTAGAGAGAGGACATTTTATTCCGGAAAAACCACAGACATAAAGCTGGAAGAGTCCTTACTGGCCATTTAATCCAATCCCATCATTTCACATATGAAAAAAAAAACATGTTGACAGGCCTTAACTTTTTTTTTTATTTCCTTGTACATGCTTAAATTTGGAGAGCAGGAATTTATAATGGCAATAGAAATCAAATTTAAAATTAAGTAATTGGTCAACTGTGTGGCGAAATTACTTTTTTGTTTTGCATTACAGTTCATGCACCACAATTTAATTGCATTTGCCCTAAAGCCTTCCAATTAAAATAGTGCAGAAATAAGCATTTTTGAAGTAGACACAGCACTGATACCAAATTCACACACAAAGGCAGAATTTGATAGCATTTTTCTAGCCAGAGTATTTATGGCTCCAGAGAAGACATTTTTTTTTTATTATTGGATTTAAGACAGTCTGGTGCCCATGTTCTACCCACAAGAGCTACCTAATTCTAGAAAAGATTCCCTGAGGAATACAAGCAACTCAGCTGAGAAATGATCATGTTTCAGTCTGCAGATGAAAACTATTGCCAGTGTGTTGTGATCACATGGAACCAAGACCTTGAACAGAGAATTTGTTTTTTATACTTGTTGGAATTACCTAGGTATTCAGCTTTACTATCCTTATTTAATTCTGTATTGTGGTGTGGAGGTACTTGTAGGTTCTTGAAAGGAATGCTGGGAGAACACAGGCTCCATTAACTCCTACCAAGATGGAAAATAGACCCCAAAGTTTTGAGTATGGATTTTATCCAATGAGGAACCTCAACTAAATTATTCTGGAGAAAATGTTTCCAAACCTCAGAACTGCTTTCCCTAGTAACTCTGCCCAGTGGCTTGAAACACTTTTTTTCTCTAATTTTCTTTAATTGATTAATTATAAAAAATTTTCCATGGTAACACGATTCATGTTCTTCCTCTCCCCTCCTCGTACCCCCTCCCATAGCCAACAAGCAATTCCACTGGGTTTTACATGTGTCAGTGATCAACACCTATTTCCAAAATATTAATATTTGCACTAGGGTGATCATTTAGAGCAATGGTCGGCAACCTTTTTGGCCATGAGAGCCATAAACGCCTGCAGAAGGAGGAGGATGGAGGCAGAAGGCGCTGGAATATGGGGCGGGGGCTGAAGGGCCCTGGGGCACATCCTGGGGCTCTGCCCAGACTGGCCAATCTGGAGGTGGAGCCAGATATGGCTCGAGAGCCATCTGTTGCCCACCCCGGTTTAGAGTCTACATCCCCAACCATATCCTCATTGACCCATGTGATCAAGCAGTTCTTTTTCCTCTGTGTTACTGCTCCCAAAGGTCTTTCTCTGGATCTGAATAGTGTTCTTTCTCAGAGTTGTCCTGGATCATTGCATTGCTTTTAGTAGAGAATTCCATTACATTTGATTATACCACAGTGTATCAGTCTCTGTGTATAAGGTTTTCCTGGTTCTCCTCCTTTCATGCTTGAAACCTTTGAAATTTTCCTAACCTGGATTAAGATAGGTGCTACAATGGAAAAAATGCCAGGTCTAGAGTCAGGAAGGCCTGAGTTCAAATTTGACCTCAATCAATTCCTGGCTGGATGATCCTGGACAAGTCACTTAATGCTGTTTGGCTAGGTTTCCTCATCTGCAAAATAAGCTGGAAAAGAAAATAGCAAGCCACTCTAGTATCTTTGCCAAAAAAAATCCAAATGGGGTCATGAATATTGTACATGACTCGAATAACCAAAGAAGAATAATGGTATGGAATATTGCTTTAGGGATAGGTAGATGACTCAGTGGATTGAGAGCCAGGCCTAGGGATGAGAGGTCCTGGGTTCAAATCTGATCTTAGGCATTTCCTGCCTGTGTGAACATAGGTAAATAAATAAAATTGCCTAACCCTTACTTCTCTTGTGCCTTGGAACCAATACTTAATAATTATTCTCAGATGAAAGGTAAAGATTTTTAGAATAAAGAAAATGATCGTCCATCCCAAGCTGGTCTTATTCATGACTAACTCAAAGTATAATATATTAGAATTTGAGTTTCTTAGGATCATAGTTTTAGAATTGAAAGTTGACTTTAGAGGCCATTTTAGAAGAGAAGGAACTGAACTCTGAAGAAGGTAAATACCTGGCCCAAGGTCACACAAATATTAAGGCTAAAACTAAGATTCATATCAATGTAATTTGTTGCCAGAACAGTGGTGTCACAGTGGTAGATGTTTAAAAATGGAAACGTATATAAAATTTAATGTGCATTATAAACATTTTCTCCATCACTTTCTTAAGTCTACACAATCAATAAAATAAAGAACTAAGCCTTATTTTAATGTTGGCTGATTACTGAAGTGTAAATCCTGATACTGAAAATTTAACCAGTGCCTGTCCTCAGACAGTACAATCTGGTTCCAACACAGGCTTTCTCTAAAGAATAAGCTCTCTTTCTTTGGTACCAGAATATTGCTGGAATTCACAATGAATGAAAATATATGAACACTGTCCTACAACCTGTTAGGTGAGGCTAGTCACTTCACAGAGATATAAAAGTATAAGCAAAAGGGTAAATGATAGATACATTGTTCATTGTAAATGTATGTCATTTATAGATGTTTGTTCTAATGCTATCCAACTTTCCCTACTGACCTCTGGCTATAACCCTGGACAAATGTTTAATGATTAAAAAAAATTTTTTTCAATACAAATCAGAATAAGTTGCTCACTACTAGAGGTATTCAGTGGAGGCTAGGTGACCAGAGGACTAGAATTTCTGTTTTGGATGAAACCTAAGTGGTCAAGGAGTTTAAGTGCTTCAAGCCATCCAGTGGGATGGCTCAAGTTGGTAGGTAAGATTTCCTAGTTTCCAAATTTCCATTCATTCCTGCATCTACAGTTTTCTTGACAGCTATTCTCACCTGCTTCTCTTTCTGTCTAACCACTCTTTCTTACACTTCCTCGCTATATCTTTATCAATATCATTCATGTTAATAATTGAGGGTGTCCCTCAAAGCTCTGTTTTGGATTATTTTTTTACATAGTCTTATTAATTACCATGAATTCAATTATTATTCCCATACATATACACATATCTATATCTATGTCCCTAGTCTCTAGTCTCTCTAGATCAGCTCTTTTTTAGACATTTTCAACTGTATGTCTCATAGACATCTCAAAATCAAAAACAGAATTCATATTTCCATGAAAACGATTTCTTTTTCCAAATTTTTCCTTACTTCAAAGGCACTCTCATCCTCCCAGTCACCCAGTTTCAGATTTTTAGCATCCTTCTATAATCCTCACATTCCCTCACCAATCTTTTGCCAAATCTTGTTTCTTTTTTCATATCATAATATATACATATTACATGGCCTATGTCTATCTATCTATCTATCTATCTATCTATCTATCTATCTATCTATCTATCTATCTATCTATCTATCTATCTATCTACCTATCTACCTATCCATTCATCCATTCACCTATCCACTCACATAGCCCACTCCAGTTTAGGACCTCAACACTTCTTACCTAGACTATTAAAGTATTCTTCTAATATAGCTCCAAGTCCCAAGTCTCTCCTCCCCAATCTGATATATACTCCACTTAGTGACCAAAATAATTTTCCTAAAGTATAGATCTGATCATTTTGCATCCTACTCAAAAAATTCCAGAGGCTATTATCTCTAAAAGATATACAATCCTTTGTGTAGCATATAAAGCACTTCGTGACAAAATTCTCCTTATCTTTCAGATATATTGTCTTACATTTCCATTCACTCTTTAAGCTAGCTATATAGTCTACTTGCTGCTAGATCTGTTCTCTTTGATTTTATACTTGTTATTCCCTGTACCTGGAATGCTCTTCCTCCTCAATTCTACCTCTTTAAGTTTCCAAGGCTTCCATCAAAATCTCTATTCAAGTTCACCCTTCTGCGAGTGGGTCACTCCCGATCCTCTCAGTTGCTATTGCCTTCCCTTCACAGATTTCTTTCCAACTATCCTATATATAGTTATTTACACGTTGTCTCCCCAACTCTTCAAAGGTCTTTGAAGATAGACTGTTTTTTGTTTTACTTTCAATCCCTACCTTAATAGTATTTAATAAATGTTTGTTAACTGATGTTTTCTACTTCTTTTTCACGTCTAAGTGAAAGGAGACAGTCTTCTTTTACATGATCTAATTAAATATTTGAAGACAGCTATTACTATCTACCTTAACAATTTACTTCTCCAAACAAAATAACCCTTATAAAATAATCTTCTCATCTCTGTTCCTTCCAATTGTTGGTATTTACCATGGTTTCTAGTCTCTTTTTGTTTGTATTGATTTTCCTCCCTTGGACTCACTCCTTTTTCTCCTAAGAGCCTATCTCATATCCCCAGTGGTCTTTTAGGCTTGTATGGTGGAAGTTTGGGTTGGCTCCTTGGGCTATTTCAGCTGCATTGGCCACAGCCCATCTTTTGCCTCACTGTTCAGCTTAACCCTACCTAGGGCTTTGTGAGCCTGCTTCTTTGAATTATGAAAGGATTGGCCTGGGGGCAAACAAGGGATCAGAAATGCTTTCCACAACTTGAAAGGCTTGCTTCTTCCAGGACCACAGCTGAAGGGAAATTATGTTTTTTTTTTTTTTATCCTTCTTTATTCTTATATCATGTGTTTTAAAATTTCTAATATGAAAGTAATTTTAATTGGATGTTTATATTTGACAAGTACCTTTGCATTTTAAACAAAACAGAACAAAAACCAAACAAAAAATCCCTCAAATCTGGAGAACTAAGCCAAATTGGATGTATTCATGAATGTCTCCATGTGGAAGTCCCTTAGGCATCTCAAACTTAATATGCCTAAGATATATTTTCCCCTAAATCCCTCCATCTTTTTAACTTTGTTAATTTTTTGAAGGAAGCAACATTCCCAATCTCTCAGGTTCATAACCTAAGAGACATGTTGTACTCTTCAAACTTAATATCTCATATCCTATCAATTATCAAAGATTTTAGCATCTCCTATATTTGTTTCCTAGTTTAGGTTCTCATTGCCATTCGCCTAGAGTCTGACTGTGAAAGTAACTTCTTGATTGTTCTCCCTTTGTCTAATTTCTCCCTTGTCCAATCCATCTTCCAAACAGTTACCAAATTGACGGAAATTCCTAAAGCACATGTCTGGCCATGTTACTTTTCTGCTCAGAAAGCTTTAGTATCTTTCTGTTGTCTCTGGAATAAAATAAAACTCTTCTGCTTTGAATTTAAAGCCCTTTGCCATCTGCTTTCAGTCTGTCTTTTTAGTCAAATTATGCATGACTCTTCTTCACATTGTCTACATTATACTGACCTACTTGCTGTAGCTCATACACAACTCTCCATCTCCTATGTTTGGGCATAGGTTGTCCTCCATGATCTGGATGATCTCCTGTCTAATCTCTGCCCTTGGAATCAACTTCTTACAAGGCTCAGATCAAGTGCCCCTTCTTGTGGGAAATGATTTTGACTTCTACCCTATTTCTGATCTGTATTCAGTTCAAAACAATCTATACATGTTGCTCTAACTAGGTTCAAAAGATTCTTATATCAGACTTTTTAGGCTATGAGAAGCAGGTTTAAGACTCTATGCTGAGAGCAATGAGTATACTTAAATAACCACAAGAACATCCCAGGTAGAGGAGCTCCACCCATGTGGCCTGAGAAGTAAGTGCCAACATGAGGAAGGGGATCATCTTGATCTTTGGATCCCCACTCTCTAATATTTTATCCTTAACCACTCTGGAGAGCTAACCATTGCATTGCCCATCTCATAAGTCCTTAGTCAGTGATGAGACTACATCTTATCCACCCTCTTAGCAGATAAGACTCTTATCTTGCCCTTCTTATGACCACTCCTGGAAAGTTCCCTGACTATTTTAGGAACTCCATTGGCCCTGTGTCATTTCCCTCTACTGCCCAACTTTAGAGTGGGAATCTATTCTCTGGATGATTGACCAACTTCTGTGGGTTGCGAGGACTTGGAGAGAGATCTATCTGCTTGTTGCCTCAAGACCACCAATGTGACTATGTAACCACCAATACAATTGTGTATCTTGTTCTGTGCCATCTATGGAATTTGGTTTATAAGAATCAGTGCTGAGGAGTTAGAGGCACCTTCAGCTTGTCAACAAATGTCTGGATCCTATTTGTTGTAGGGGACCAATTCCCTTCAATAAAGAGCTATTGGCTCAGAGCTCTGTCTCAGTTGTTTTCTTGCAGATTGAACAAATTTCTGGCTTTACACTTCTTTTTGATTCTCCCAAGTTTCCCCACTTACTCTGTATATATATTGTTATTATTTATCCAAGAATCACATTTCATCTCCCTAATAGAATACAGTAGTCTTGAGGGCAGAGACTAGCTGCATTTTCTAAGCATCTGATATGTAGTAATTATTTAATTATGTTTACTGATTGATTTTATTGCTTATTGATTGATATTAGAGGTATAAAGGACCTAAAATATCACCTTATTCATTTTACAGAGGCCAGAGAATGAAATTATTTTTCCAAGACTACAAAAAAGAATGAGAAATAGAACTTGGGTTTGAATTTGGATCCTCTGAATCTAAATCCAGTGTCCTTTCTACTACATCATGTTTTCTTGACAACAATACTTTAATGTTTCAAAGGCCTGTAATTGTTCCCAAGGAGTAGCCTGCCATCAATGTAGATTACAATCCCTCCTCTCTAAGAATTTCTATGACTGGGGCAGCTAGATAGCTCAGTAGTTAGAATACCACGTCTGGAATCAGGAGGAGCTGGGTTCATATTTGACCCCAGACACTTCCTAGCTTTGTGGTCCTGGGCAAGTCACTTGACTCCATTTGCTTAGTCCTTCCCATTCTCTTGACTTAGAATTGACTCAGTATCAATTCTAAGACAGAAGGTAAAGGTTGAACAATAAATTGCCAGGGCTGAAAAAGCCTTAATCTATACCATGCCATTTATGAGATCTCCCAGGTTAGCTAAAATGGTCCTTGAACCACAAATCCGTCCCTAGGCCAGCTATTAAAGGCTTTCCATCTTGGAAGCATATACCAGGACTTGATGTGGTTGGTATTAACTTTCAAGAATTTAAGAGATCACAGCCATGCCATAATGAGGCTATGATGTGCAACCTAAATGGAGAAGATGAGGGTGGTAATGATGATGAATTACAACTTTGTTACTCATAATCCTTTAGTAGAAAGGAGCAAGTATTTTTATTCTTATTTGCCTAAGACCTGTGATTCAAAAGAGCTTCTAGAGGAGAAATCGATTTGCTTTTCTAAGTCAGACTGACAATTTCTTCGCAACTTTAAAATGTCTGATAAATTTAATTGGGGAATTGCATGGTTAGATAACTTATGGGAGGATCACATGGTCAAGGCTAGGAGATGAGACTTGAACCCAGGCTATTTCTGACTGGCAGGCCTGCCTGCTATCTAATATGTTAGGTTTCTTCCAGTGTCTAAATTATAAAAGAAATTATTATTAAAAGAAAAGTAGACAAAGGTAAAAAGAAAAGGGACAGGTAAGTGGCCCAATGGAGAGAGTGCCAGACTTGGAGTCCAGAAGACCTAAGCTGAAAAGCTGTGTGACTTTGGGCAGATCACTTAATCTTTTTTGTCCAGCCCTTTCCTTTCTATCTTAGAGTTATTACTAAGACAGAGACAGAAATTAAAGGTTTAAAAACAACAACAACAATATGGATGGAGTATAGGAGCAGAGGTTCCAAACTTTGGCCTGGCCATCTGAAACTAGATTAAAATATTTAAAAAAAAAAGATGAGAGGGGGCAGCTGGGTAGCTCAGTGGATTGAGAGCCAGGTCACTTGATCCCCATTGCCTACCCTTACCACTCTTCTACCTATAAGTCAATACACAAAAGTTAAGGGTTTAAAATAAAAAAAAAAATTAAAAAAAAAAAAAAGATGAGAAAAGGTATCCAGTTACTCAGCAGAGCCAGGATCCAGACCCCAATTTCAAAACTTTTAAGTCCTGTGCTTGTTACTACATCACACCATCTTTTGTGCTATGTCACTACATCTCTTGAAAGACTGATTCTAACTTGGCCTCCACAATAATGTTTTCTAGCTCTTCAGGGCTCCGGACACCAGACCTACTATGGGACCTGCCCATGTGCAACATGTATGGTCTGGGCTCTCAGCCTTTGAGAAAGGGAATCTGTTAGAAAGATGATCCCAAAAGACAGATCTTGCTCTCAGCTTACCTGGCACTGTAGGAGAAGTGCCACTCGTAAGGGATGGACCCATTGTAAAGACTCGAACCCCCATTTTGTGGTAAGGATCCTATCCAAAGGGCTGTGACCCTCGGATGCTGCCCTGGGGTATGCCTCTCCTCCTCAGAACCTGAGAAGTGACTCCCAGCCTTGTTGATGTCCCCATTATCAGTGATACTGTAGGTATGATTCCTGCTTATATATGGATAGACTAACCATCATTGAGGCTCTTTACATATCTAAGATTCTCTGATAAAATTATTTAACTTTCCTCACATCTTTTGAGGACACTCTGCCTTATTTAAATAGTTAAGCAACTCTGAGTTATAGCTATTCATGTTGATTCACCAGTATTTGGAAGAAGTTAGGGAAAGAAGAAAGGATACTGGGAAGAAAGCCAGAAGACTTGGGTTCTGATTGAGTTGATGGCTAGAATGCTCATTTGCTATATGACCTCTCCATCCATCCTTCCCTCTAAATTGTTGAGCCTTTAGCATTTTTTTCTTTTGTAAAATGGGAAGGGCATACAAGATAATGCCTTAGTCTCTTTCAACATGGCAAATATTTGAAGTTAAATTTTTTATGTGAATTCCAGTTGTCCTATTTCATGAGCATACTTGGGGTAGGGGAGTTAGCTTACTATATTGTGCAGTGAATTATGTTGCATAAGGAGCTATATTTTGCAGCATAGCCCATTAGAAGATTAAAGAAAAACATGGTCTTCTTTTCTAATACAATCAGGGGGGAAGTTTTTTGGGTCAGAAAACTTTAGGGGGGACATCAGAGGCCAACTAGTCCAACTCACTCATTTTTACATATGAGTAAACTGCCTGTTCTTAGCAAGATCAGTCATCTGAAAGCAGACAGAGTCCATTGCTAGGACCGCCATCTTTGAAGCCATTTCACATGGTAGAGCCTGCTAGAGCATGTGCCCAAAATACATAGCCTTTTGGAGCACAGGGTCCCCTCCCTACTACCATGGAATAGAATAAAATCAAATAAAAAAAACAGGAGGGAAGCTTTATTTGGGTCAGAAAGCTTTAGAAGGGACATCAGAGGCCAACTAGTCCAACTCACTCATTTTACATATGAAGAAACTGAGGTCCAGAGAGGTTAGATAATTTGTCCAAGGTCATACAGGTAGTAAGCATAAGAGATAGAATTTGACCCCAGGTTTTCTTACTCCAGAATTACTATTTTTTTCATTTGTACCTCCTGTATCAAAAGGCTCTCTGTTGTCTGAAGTCATTGAGTAGTTTGCCAAGCAACTGTTGCTATGGTTTGATAATTTTATATGATTATGGTAAAGAATCATTTTATCAGTCATAAAGTCTTTGTGGCCTTGGATAAATTGCTTCAAATCTGTGCAGCACTTAGCAAAGGGACTGGACTATAACAGTTCTCTTAATAAATGCTTCTGATTGATTGTGAACTTCCATTCCTCATCTGGGAAATAGGTATGAAAATCCCTTCCTTGTTTCGGTCACAGACTTGTTGTGAGGATTGATTGTGAAAACAGGTTGTAATTATGAAACCATATAAATTTTAGAAATTATTTATGTACTTAAAGACAGTATGATGGTGGCTTAATGGTTAGGGTTGGCCTTGGAGTCAGAAAGACCTGAGTTCAAATTTGAATTCATATACTTCAAGCTATGTAATCTTGGGCAAATCACTTAACTTCTATTTGCCTCAGTTTCCTCAACTGTAAAGTGTGGATAATAATAGCACTTACCTCTGGGATGTGTAAAAGATGTGGGGCACCAGGGATGTAAAATGTGACCTAATGGTTTGTGGGTACACACACTGGGTTGAAAGAGAGACAGGACCAGCCAGGATAGGGAGACCAAGAATCAAGAATGGCAGTTGGCCAACTGTCACCCAGCTCACCACTAGTCCAGAGACTATGGAACCAGCAGGCAAAGTAAAAGTTTTAACAGTTTTAATTATGTTTAACTAATAAAGGTGGGATAGGGGCAAACCCTAAAGGGCAAATCATAGGGGCAAGGGGAGGACTTGTCTACTCTAACTCTAATTGACCTAGGCCAGGCAGGGCTCAAAGGAGCAGTTCTGGAGTCACTGGGAAGGCTGCTTTAAACCTGGCTACAGCCAGGTTTGACCAGCACAGCTAAAGGGCCTGAGGGTGGCTTTGAGGGTTCTCAAGGTTATCCAAGGATGATTACAGAAAGCTAAGATTCAAGGCGGTCCAAGGTACCCAAGTAGAGAGAGTGTGCTTGAGATACTGTCCACCAGATCCAAAACCCCTCTTCCACTTGGTGCAACTCTGCAGGTCTTCTCCACTTGCTGAAAGCCACCACCACTCAGGATCCCAGGGAATCAGGATGCAGGTCTGAGATCTCCCAGGGCTAGCAATAGTTTGTGCCAACCACTAATGGAGTCTCTCTCAGAGCACAAGCCCTACTTCTTGCTCCTTCATTCTATCTTGGAATCCTCCAGCCCTTCCTGCTAGGTTCAACACTATGCTACAGAAATTACTAAATAAACCCTCACAACAGCTATTGTGAGAATCAAATGAGTTAATATCTGTAAAGTTTTTAGTACAGTGTCTAGATCACATAGTAGGTACTATATAAATATTAACTATTATCATGGCAGCTATCTCACCAATAAACATTCCAGATCAGCTTTCTTCTCTTTTTTTTATCTCAGCATAAAGGAAAGTCAATTTGATTTGGAGCTGGAAACACCATGTTTGAACCCTAGCTCTATCCTTTACTAGCTAGATTACCAGTAAAAAATAATTTAACCTTCCTTTAAATTCAGTTTCTTCTACCACTGAAGGATAATAATATCACACAGAGCTGAAGTAAAGGTGAAATAAAATAATGGATGGAGACCCTTTTGAATATTAAAATGCTATACTAATATAAATTATTAATGGTAGCTGGGAGGCTAAGTGGATTGAGAGTCAGATCTAGAGATGGGAGGTCCTGGGTTCGAATTTTACTTCAGACACTTCCCAGCTGTGTGACTCTGGGAAAGTCACTTAACCCCCATTGCCTAGCCTTTACCGCTCTTCTGCCTTAGAACCAATACCAAGTATTGATTCCAAGACAGAAGATAAGAGTTTAAAATACATACATACATATATAAAATCATTGTTATTTTGAAACCACTGTGGTGTAATAATAACAAATTTGGCTTTTGTTCCCCAAGTATCGAAAATGCTTGTAAGGCCCATAATATATATAGTATCTCATTTGATCCTTATGACAACTCTGAATTAAAAAGAGCTCTATTATTGTTTTCATTTTATAGATGAAGAAAAAAAGCCTCATGCATTCACTATGGAGAAGAGAGTGAAAAGAACTGAATATCCCCAAAACTGCAGTCATGCATCAGGCCATGAGACTAGACACAGATGCTAAAGCAGACAGACAGTGGCTCTATCAATATCTTTCTTCAACACAATCCTCTCAGCTTTCCCCAAGAATCTGTCCTTCCCCAGCACCTCTAGATAAGAAAAGATTATTTGGCCACTAGTCCTTTATGAGTCAGGCTTCCACAGTGATTATTAATCAATTACTGTCAAAGTCAGGACCTGCTTCTGTCAACAGAACCAGTCTCCTTCTGTACTTGCTACTTCCTTATCCCTTTAATCAAGGAGCTATTGTGAACTAAATATTAGGCCTTGAGTGGAAGCTTAAAAGGGAAAGAAAAAAAATAGAGCCTAATGCTGGCTTTAATTTGATTGACTTTTATAGTCAGAAGGAAACTTAAAGAAAATTCGACTGGGTAAAAAAACTGAGGTTCAAAAAGATTGGTGACTCACTAAAGGCAGGGTCAGCCAACAAGGCAGAGGTCCATAAAAGTACAGAAATGTCACCAGGTTCCCCAACTTATTGGAGATAATAATCATTATGGATAATAAAGAAGGTAATAGATAAGGGTGATCTGAGGCATAGGGAAGGGCTGAAGGAGATGTAGCTTCAGCTGAGTATGAAAAATGGGGCATCTAAAGATGGCCCAAAGATTTCCCATAGGTTTTGGAAGGCTATATTTCAACTTGGGACTTCTGGACTCTCTCCACTGGCCCACCTACCTGCCCCACCCCTTGCCTTATGATGTTTCTCTAGATGTTACTCACCATAGGATGGATGTAACCGTGGATTCTTGAAGGTGAGTTCAGTGGGAAATATACCATGGCAGGCTCTGGCAAAGGGAAGAGAGCTAGAATAGGGAACTGGCAAGGAGCTACCTTGCATTCAGGAACTATCCTAAGGTCAAGGGGATTCACTAGACAGAAGACAGATCTCCAAAGAAAGACTAACAAAGAAATGAAAAAAAAAAGGTTCAGTGAAACATTTCTTGAAATGTATAGAAGAGAGCAGAAAGGTTTTCAGAATAGGATCCAGCCAAAAAGAGTAATATGGATACTAGTAGGTTAATTTAAAATCTATTTAAGAAAACATACCTGGGGGGCAGCTAGGTAGTTCAGTGGATTGAGAGTTACAGCTAGATATGGAAGGTCTTGGGTTCAAATGTGACCTCAGTCACTTCCTAGCAATGTAACCTAGGGCAAGTTATTTGCCTGCTCCTTACCACTTTTTTGCCTTAGAACCAATACCCGCTATTAAATTCTAAGACAGAAAGGAGATTTTTTAAAAAGAAGAACATTGTACTTATCAGAGAAATTTGGTTGCATATATAATCCTTTTTTCCCCTTGTATGTGGAAATATTCGCATTTGCAAAGTTAAATAAAAAAATTTAAAGACTTTTCCTTCTGGAAGCAAAGGTTTTCCTCTGGGGACTCACAACAGGCTAATCTCAAAATCTCCTTCAGGAGTTTTCAGCTCTTCAGTCAGTGACTCCTGCTACTGCTTCTGAGAAATGTCAGAACCATGTGAGGTCAATCTTTCATCAATGTATTTCCCTGTGGCTCTAACCCAATAAAATTAAGTGTATTTCTAGGCAGCAGCGACACATCAGGAGAATTCTTCTGAACTCCCAGATTGACACATTTCATAATGAATGTATCATCAGTAAGCCTTGAACACAACCAAAGAGTATCATGTGCTTCTTCCTCTTATCCCAAATCAAGCTTGCACAAAACCTGACAGAAATCTGTACTCAAGCACTTAAAGGGATGATGAAAACAAAAGGAAGAAGAGGAAGATGTCTATGATGATCTAAATGAATAAAACATCTTTAATAGAATTGAAAGACAAGCCAAAATCCATTTAATAATTTACTTGGTGTGGTATTCACATATAATTATTTTCAATGACTAACTACATTTTTTTCCATCAAAAAATAAATAAATCTTACCTAGAATATATTTACTCCACTTCCACCTACCTAGTTTTACTCCCTACATGAGGTCTTCATACCTCTTCTCCCATTAATTTCCCATTCCCCTTAATCTTCTCTCCCTTTTGAAATTAATTCATATTATATTCTGTATGCCTTGTGTTTGCTTGTTTGTGTGCTCTGTGTTTCCATAGTGGAAGGCAAGTTCTCTGAGTGAAGGTGTTGTTTTCCTTCTGTATTTTTTATTCCCAGCCCTCGGTAAACAGATAATAAATACTGAATGAAATTGTAACTTATTTTGGGGGTGAAGTCTACATTCGGGCATAGCCTATATTCAGACTCCAACAATTTGTTCTCAGCCCCATAAAGAAGAATCATTACTAGACCTGAGGTGATTAGAGATTAGCCCTTAGTATTAACCTCCCTTCAATAACATCTCTTGTCAACAGGTCTTGCCTTTTTTAAAACAAATTATGCTATGACCTCTGATTGAATTATATGACCTCTTCTGTGAGTGCTGAGATTAACTATGGTTTAATAGTATAATTGTTGGACATTTTAAAGCCATGCAAAAATAACTTGAACTCACAAACTTAGACCTTGCCAGGAATGAAATAATATGGAACTTGTATTCAACTAAATAAACAGTCATAAAATGTCTGAGATATAAATGTATACATATATAACACAAAGCATCGTGTTCATTACTGGAGAGATAAAGATGAAAAACAACAAACCTCTTGCCTTCAAAATGCTTACAATCTAACATCACAAAGGATGGGATGATACTAGAACAGGGCAGAAGACAAAATTCCTCAACTTTGACTTTATTTCTTTTTTTCTGGGCTAAGAAAATTATCATTAAATTAGAAAATAAACAATAAAAAATATCCAATGGCAGGATAATTTTTATAGTAAATAAGAAAACATTTTCTAATAGTCGTTGATGCATGTGAATGACCAGACCCAGGTAAGCATCCCAGGAAACTGAAAAAGCTGGCAGATGTGACTGCTAAGTCATTGTTAATGGTTTTTTAGACTGTGAGGAGAAAAAGAGGCCTCAGAGGGATTTGTTCAGTCTTTTTCGGTCATACTCTTGGTGACTCTCCATTGGACATTTCTTGGCAAAGGTATTGGAACGGTTTAGCATTTCCTTCTCTAGCTTATTTTAGACATGAGGAAACTGAGACAAATAGGATTAAGTGCCTTGCCAAGGGTCAATTAAAGCAATAGAAAAGGGCAGACATTATCCTGGTTCTAAAAAATGGGTGGAAAAGGAAGTCTGGAAGCTATAGACCAAATAAACTTAACTTGTTTCCTGACAAAATTCTGTAATGCATCATTAAAAAGATAGTAAACCTGCTTGTTGGCCACTTTGCTTCAAGTGTCTCCCCCATTCTACTCTATTCTCCACCAAGCAGTCAAAATAGTTTTCCTAACGTGAAGGGCTCACCACGTCCCACCCTTCTCAGCAGAGGTTCCACAAGGTCAAGCATAAATTCCCTTGACTTTTAAAATCCCCTCACAGCCAAGACCATCCTATAGTCTTCTTTCCTGCCTTCTTACACTTTACTCCCCTCTACATACTCTATGACCTTATTATTACTCCAACTTGACATTCTTATCTCCTAATTCTGTATCTTCCCATTGGCTGTCCCCCATGGCTGGAATACCTTCTCTCATCACATTAGCCTTCTCCCTTGTCTGGTTCTTTTCAGGACTCACATCAAATTTAATCTTTCACATGAGGCCTCGCCTGCCCCTTCCCCACCATCTTGCTGGGATTACTTCCCATTTACATAGTATATGTCTTATATGGTACCAATTGTTTACATGTTGTCTCCCCAGCCCCCCTTTTGAATGTGAGTTTCTTTATGTCAGGAACCATTTTTTTTTATTCTCTGCTTTTGGCTTTTCTTTTTATTGCTAGCACTTAGGACAGTTCCTAGAACACAGGAAGGGCTTAATAAATGCTTGTTGAATTGGTCTGACTTGTTCAAAGCTAGATGAGCAATAAATGATCCCAAAGAACCAGAATGACTTCTCTAAGAACAAATAATTTTTTTCCTAAGGCAGTGATTTAGACCCTTTTAATCACTGCAGTAATCTTCCTGGGTTGTTGTGGGGATGAAATGAAATTTTATACACACACACACACACACACACACACACACACACACAAGTGTGTGTGTAAGTTGCATACTCATGCATAGAATTTATAGTAACAGGAGTTCCTGCTGCTATTATTAGTAGTTCTAATAATGCTATTACTATAACTAACGCTATTACTGTTAGCTAATGTCCTTAGCAGGGTATCAAAAATGGTGAAGGGCTATCAGAGCTTACCTTATAAGTAATGCCTAAAAATTGAGGATATTTAGCTGAGAGAAGTGCGTGAGGTAGGGGTCATAAGTAAGGCATTCTAGTAGTTTTAAATATATTTACTTGAAGGACTGTCATGTAGAAGAGAAATTAAATTCATCCTATTTGGCTCTAGAGAGCAGGTCTAAGAACACTGACTGTCAGCTGCAAAGAAACACATTTGGCAAGATATAAGGGAAAATGTCCTAACAATTAGAGCTTTCCAAAAATAGGAAGGAGAGTTTGCCTTGGACAATACTGAGTTTAAACAATGGAAGGAGGAAACAAACATTTATTAAGGGTCTACTATGTCAAGTACCATGCTAAGAGCTTTCCCAATGTTATCTCATTTGATCTTCCCAACAATCCTGGGAGATAGGTACCATTAATATCCCCATTTTACAGTTAAGGAAATGGTAACAGAGATGAAATGACTTGTCCAAGGTCACATAACTAGTGAGTTTCTAAGACTGGACTTGAACTGAGATCTTTCTGACTCTTAGTCTAGTGCTCTCTCTGCTTCATTATCTAGATCACACCTGCATTACAGTTGTCAAAGGGACTGACCTAAAAGGCTTAGAACAACCCCAAAACCCTTTTCACTGAACCACCTTCTCCTGTTGTCTTTTTGCCTATTTGAAAGATAAGAAGGTTGAACCAAATGTCCTCTAGAGTCACTTATGACTCTATTCCTAGGAACCATAATTTTCCAAGGGGAAAAGGGCAATGGTTGATGCTTCTTTATTGGAATTGGGGGGATGGGGTAATGGAGGAGAAGAAAAGCAGAAGTCAGGAAGAAATCTCTTTCTGCCCTTGGTTCCTACCTAATATTTTTCTTCATTCTAACTCCATCAGCGGAAGCAAAATACTACAATGAAAATAACACTAGATTTGGAGTCAGATGCTGCAGTGGAAATAATGAATTTGGCTTCAATTTAATGCTGTTCCCCAGCTCTATGACCCTGGACTGGTTACCTAACCTCTCTAGGCAGAGGTTTGCTGGAGTCAGCTCTCACTGGATCTGAGCTTGTGTGCTAAATTTTCAGTGTGAGCACTTACATCTTGGAAATCTGTAAATGCTACATATCAGGTTTGATTTATTTTTTCAAATTGTCTAGACTTAATAAAGTGTTAATGCAAATTAAACTTAAAAAAGTGTGGCATGAATACATCTCCCCCCACTTCTAATAGTTGTTAAAAATTTATCATTACACCCCTGCCTCTGGGCTTCAATTTTCTTCTCTGTCTAATGAGGGGGTTAGACCACATAATCTTGGAGTTCTCTTTCAACCTTAAGCCATCTACAATTTTAAAATTTCTTATGGTTTTCTTACCCTTAACATCTTCCTCTAAAATTGATGTTAAACATATATCTTCTCAGGCTTTTAGACACTGCCCTAAGTTTGACATCATTCTAGCTGTCTTTCAGTTCCTCTGAGATATGCTTAGCACCTTCTCTCAGAATCAGGTTGAATATTTGTTTGGATCCTTTTCTCCTTGTGTCTATTTTAAGAGTTTCCTGGGGAGTCGAATTCGATCTGTCTCCCTTTCTTTTTTTAACACATCGTTCAAAAGCACACCTCTTCAGTTTGTTTAAAAAAAAAGTCAATGTGGAAGACTGTCACTGTTGGACGGGAAGTCCCATGGATTAAATTATCATTTACCACCTCCATTTCTTCCTTATTACTTGCTTCTCACTTCATAGCTACTGTGCACTTTTCCTGTTAGTCTGAGGGGAAAACATTTTCTCTCTCATTTTCCTCTGTGAAGCAGCAAGGTATAAGCTGTCACTTTATTCTACTTTCTACAATTGAGACCCTGGAAAAATAACAGCAAAAGTACTTCTATCAGCCCTCATTCTAGCCAAGGGCTTCTATCTCTTTAAGTGCCATGTCAACAAAGGCCTCATTTTCCTTCCTATATCCAACCAAAGAAGGTATAGAAAGAAAGAGATCCCTTCAAGTCCCTCCATATGTAATTTCTCTGTTTGGTTTATTTATTTCATCCTGCCCCCCCCATCCTATCCCCCAACACACACATGCATCCATACACACATAAACGCACATGCACACATAGACTCTCCACACACATTTCCCACTAAAGGCAGGCTCTGAGGTTACATTATTTTTTTTGCAGGCTACTTTGTCCTAATAGTGCAAATCCTCTCAAGTCCAACAATTGTAGCATAATGGGAGTCCAGTGTCTATGCAGTCCCTCTCAGATCGTTAAGGTTGTATCTTCTATGTGGTAGATGTTAGGGAGCTGCTTCCAGGAAAATTATGATGACTGGAGAATGGGCTGGAACTCATCCACCTGATTCCTATTGGTCTCCCAAAGGGTGGGAGGAATTACATCTGGGTTGGAAAAAAACAACTGAAATCACAAAAGATCTAGGCGTGTTTCTTGAGGGTGGGCACATGGCCTAGGGCAGTGATGGGCAAACCACAGATGCTGCCCCCTGAAATGTTCTATCCCTCCGTGTGACATTATTCCTAATCTGACGAATACCATGAGGAGGATACAATACAATGAAACTATGAAAAAGTTGCCTTAGAAACAGACTGACAGATGAGCATTTCCTTTCCTTTGGTCCCCTCTTTAAAAAGTTTGCCCATCACTGGCCTAGGGGAATTGGGAAAGGGCAACCTCCTATCTTACTATGTTCAATCTCTACTCACAAATGAAGGAGTCATCTTGATCTCCCAAAAGAGAATGCAGAGTCGTTCCGGGTAAGATGGCGGCAGAGTAAGAAGCAGCTCTTAACCTCTCCTGACCAAAACATACAAAACTCCTCAAGGGGATATAAAAACAAGTCCAGACGAACGGAGGAACCCCACAACAGGGCACAGTGTGGAAGGTATGTGGAATCGAGACATTTCCAGGCTATAAAGGGCTCTCACTCAATCGCGGGCTGAGCAACCGCCCGACCCCCACCCCCTCCACACTCATCTATACCTTCGAACCCAGCTAAAAAGAAATAGGGCAAGTTTGGGGCACCCATCGAGTCATCAGCAGCTCCGGGACCTGTTCCTGAGAGCAGCAAGACTTAGGACCCCATTAAGTCAAAAAAAACACTCGAAATCTGAGCGCGCGGGAGCAGGACGCTGGGCGCAGAGTGCCAGCTGAGCAGAGGCGTGGGTGGAGGCAGACACAACCAGGAACTAAAGCCTAAGTGGGGAACCAGTGCAGACGGGTATACGACTGTGGAAGCAGCGCCCTGAGACTTGTAAAGAAACCTCCTGCAGAGGATCAAGCAAGAGGGCCCACCAGGGGGCTTGACCTTGGAAAAAACCAGAACTCAGACCTCAGGAGCCAATAGATCATGAACAGACACTGAGCGCGAGGATAAAGCTGAGAAGCTGCTGGGCTAATGATGGCTACTCAGCATCAGGAAGTTCAGAAGAGAAAGAATAATAACAAAAAGAAGAAGTCTTTAACACTCGACAGCTTTTACACAGAGAAAATCCAGACAACCAAGCAAACAGAGGAGGAGAACAAACAAGCATCCGGACCCTCCTCAAATAAGGAAAACTCCTCACAAGCTATGGAAGAGTTCAAAACTGAGATTCTGAGGAAAATGGAAGAGATCTGGCAAGAAAATAACAGTTTAAAAGGTAGAATCTTGCAATTGGAAAGTGAGGCTCAGAAATCAAATGAACTGATAAGCAAATTGAACACCAGAAATGACAAGATTGAAAAGGAATACCAAAAGATTATAGCCGATAACCAGTCCCTAAAGGCTAGAATCGAGCAACTAGAAGCTAATGATCTCTCAAGACAACAAGAAGAAATAAAACAAAGTCAAAAGACTGAAAAAATAGAAGGAAATATGAAATATCTCAATGAGAGAGTGACAGACCAAGAAAACCGGTCTAGAAGAGACAATTTGAGAATAATTGGTCTTCCAGAAAAACCAGAAATTAATAGAAACCTGGACTCCGTACTAAAAGAAATTATTCAGCAAAATTGCCCTGAAGTCCTACAACAAGAGGGCAATATAGACATCGAAAGGATTCATAGAACACCCACCATATTCAACCCATAGAAGAAATCGGTTAGAAATATTATTGCCAAATTCAAAAGCTTTCAAGCAAAAGAAAAAATCTTACAAGAAGCCAGAAAGAGACAATTCAAATATCAAGGAGCACCAATCAGGATCACACAGGATCTGGCAGCCTCCACACTAAAAGACCGCAAGGCGTGGAATACAATATTCAGAAAGGCAAGAGAGCTGGGCCTGCAACCACGGATCAACTACCCATCAAAACTGACTATATATTTCCAGGGGAAAGTATGGGCATT
>NC_058131.1:168253876-168349564 GCF_016433145.1 Gracilinanus agilis | reverse complement strand
CAATTTGGAATCATGCTCAAAGGGCTATAAAAGAATGCCTGCCCTTTGACCCAGCCATACCATTGCTGGGTTTGTACCCCAAAGAGATCATAGATAAACAGACTTGTACGAAAATATTCATAGCTGCGCTTTTTGTGGTGGCAACAAATTGGAAAAGGAGGGTATGTCCTTCAATTGGGGAATGGCTGAACAAACTGTGGTATATGCGGGTGATGGAATACTATTGTGCTAAAAGGAATAATAAATTGGAGAAGTTCCAGGCAAACTGGAGAGACCTCTGGGAACTGATGCAGAGCGAAAGGAGCAGAGCCAGAAGAACTCTATACACAGAGACTGACATTCTGTGGTAAAATCGAATGTAATGGACTTCTGAACCAGCAGCAATACAATGACCCAGGACAATTCTGAGGGATTTATGGTAAAGATGCTACCCACATTCAGAGGAAGGACTGCAGGAGAGAAAACATATAAGAAAAACAACTGCTTGAACGCATGGGTTGGGGTGGACATGATTGGGGGTGTGGACTCAAAACTACCACACCAATGCAACTACCAACAATTTGGAAATTGGTCTCGATCAAGGACACATGACAAAACTAGTGAAAATGCGCATGGGTAGGGGGGGTGCGGGGGGGGGGTTGAAGGGGAAAGGAGGAGCATGAATCATGTAACCATGTTAAAAATGAATATTAATAAATGTAAAAAAAAAGAGAATGCAGAAAAATATTGCTGGAGATGACTCAGGTCCTTTTGAAGACATTGACCATCCTGGCTACTCAGCCAATGGGAAAAGGTTGGCAGGTATCAGTTAAAGGATGTCTGCATATATTTCAGTCCTAATGATTCTCCTGGAAGCAGCTTCCTAATATTCTTCATATCCATAATTGCATCTTAGCAGATTGATGACGTCTACACATTCACCAGATTTCCATGACAATTGAAAGACATTTTGCATGATTCCAAGAACATCTTGACTTTTCTTTCCAATGACAAGATTATCTAAATATAGTGAGGCTCTTCCCCAGACTTTGGCCATTGGGTGATGAATTTTTCAACATACAAACTTAAAGCACAAAAACACAATATACCTCAGAATCACACAGCCTTCTTCCATGTCAGTAGTGATGGTGGCAAAATGAACAGTGTTAAGACTAAGAATGCTTTTGGAACCATTTACAAACATTAACTATTATTATTCTATAATGTGAGACTTGGGGCCAATGACTAATGCCTGGAACTACTAAAGGAACTCAACTATATCAATATTGATATTTTAGCTGTAGCTTAAATCTGAAGACATAAAGAAATCACAACCAAATGGAAATGGTCTCCCCAGAGAGGAGGATAAAGGAGTTGTTGGAGTTCATTTCACTGTGTGTCTAAAAATAAAGCAAAGTCATTTCCTGAATGTACTTAATCATCTTGTCACTGACTTTGGTTACTAGCATTACTTAGAAAAGTTTGACTAATGATAAACAATTGCCACAACAAGATGATCGAAACCATTCAGAAACTACCTCAGACTGAAAATGTTTGTTCTTGACAAGCAATGAGACATGATAACCAAGGGTAAAACTAATGCAAGATCATTGTTAAATCATTACTGAAGGAGAAAGGTATAATAGAGGAGAGAATGATCTAGTAAAATGCATGAAACTCAACTAAGTAACATTTCTATCAATGTTGTAGAAGAAACCTGAGTAGGTAATAAAAAAATGAAAAACTGAATAGATTTACCAATGTTTATAACTCTAAGCCTAGAACATCATTGATGACATTGAAAATTAGTCTTGTATCACCAGCTGCCTTTTGGCATCTCCACTTGAATATCTCATGAGTGGCTCAAATTCAACATGTCCCCAAGATACCTCGTTATTTTATTCCTTAAACCTACCACACACTATAAGTTCCCTGTTTCTGTGCAGGGTACCAACATCCTTTTAGTCACCCATATAAACAATTTTGCAGTGAGTCATCATCAACTTTTTCTTCCTTTTTTGTCCCATATATACAATCAATTGCCACGTTTTATTTTAGTCTACCAATACAATTCTTCCTTTTCTCTTTTCCCTCTCTACTCACATGGCTACTATATTATTTTCAGACTTTGTTCACTTTTCACTCGGACTACCAAAATAGGTTCCTCTTTTCCTTTCCTTTTTACAATCTTTTCTTTTCTTTTTTTAAACTCTTACCTTCTATCTTAGAATCAATACTCTGTATTGGTTCCAAAGCAGAAAGTAGTAAGGGCTAGAGGAGTAACAGGGTTAAGTGATTTGCCTAGGATCACATAGCTAGGAAGTGTCTGAGGTCAGATTTGTACCCATGACTTCCTGTTTCTAAGGCTGGTTTTCAATACACTGAGCCATCTAAATGCCTCTTTCCAATCTTTTCTGTCTCCATACAGATGCCACACTGATATCACTAAAGGTCTGACTATGTCACTTCCCTTGCTCAAGAAAATTTAGTGACAACTAATTCCTCTAGGATAAGTTGCAAACTCCTTTGTGTGACATTTATACTCCCTAAAACTTTGATTTTTAAACTAATCTTTACATATTTACATACATAAAATGATTACATATTATGCTGCCTTACATGTTCTATAATCCAGTCAAATAGGTCTCCTTGGGGTTTCCCAATCTCTCATATTTGGCTTTGTGTATTTTCTGTGCCTTGAATGTTCTCTCTCTTTACCTCTGTCTCTATAAATCTCTAATTCCTTTCAAAGTCCAGTTCAAGTGAAATGTTCTATATAAAACCTTTGCTTATATCCTTACCCAATTTTAGTGTTCCACTTGAAATTAATTTACAGAATCTTGTTTTTACTACTGTCCATGCATTTTATTTTCCAATTTAATTTATGTCTTCATATCTTCCTGGAACCTGGCACACAGCAGGCCTTTAATAAATGTTCCCTCAATTGAATGACTGAATGAAAAGGAAACATTTATTAAGCAATATCTGTTTACTATTATGTGCCAAACACTGTGCTAATTCTTAAAATACAAAGATGAACAGTCCTCTCCTTCAAGTGGTATACAATCTTAAGAGGCAGATGACACATATATGGAGTCAAAGAAAAGAACTTTAGATTTTGGAACAAAGTTTCAAGGTACAGAGATAGTGAGTAAAATCATAAAGTAATTGGTTTTCACCTATTTAATTAACCTAGTCCCCTCCCTCTCACTCCAAAGATGGATTGATTACTATTCTCAGATCAAGAAGTTGAAAGAAGTAGGGAAGGAAGATAGGAGAGTTCACAGGTACTATAGCTGAAGGTCAGAAGGTCAGATATCTGAATTAAAAGGTTGAATGAGAAATGAAGCAAAGTCTGAGACTTGCTAGATATTGTGCATTTGTTGAGTTTCCACTCATCCATTCACTAACCATTCAGCACTATACAGCCCTAGGGGAGAGATCTAGAACTGAAAGAATTAACTCCTCCAGGGAGAATGAGTGGTCTATAGGATTCTGATATAAAGGATCCTCTCCTGGGTGGGGAGAGGATGGTGGAGGGAGAGGCAGAGCAGAACTCAAGGTCTCAAGGCTGAAGGAATAGATGGGATTTGAAGCAAAGTCTATCCATGAAGTACACAAGACAAGCAGATAAGAAGATGAAGTGTGGAAAAATAACTTGACTGCACAGAATAAGCAAGGAAGTAGTTTTAAAAATACTAAGTAATTAGTTTTTTGAGCTATCTTAAAGAAAGTCCAATACAAAAATATAAAAATAATTGTGATGTTACTACCCCAATAGGGGGCCCAATAAGCCTTCAACAATGACTGATTCAGATACTTTCTTTCTCATCTTTATAAAATCTTTATGAGAACAGTCTATACAGGTATCAAGGGAAATCCTCAAAGAAAGCAGGAGGATGAAACAGACAAGATGTTTTTCTACAAATCACATCTTCACAGTTAAATGATTGACTGAAAGGTGTAAAGAATGAAAAATCCAGCTGTGTTTATTATTTTTGATTACCATAAAAAAAGATATTTGACTCAATAAATCAGAATGCTGCCTTAAAGGCTCTTCTCTAAAAAGGTGTCTCTTTTGAATATGTTAAGATCATAGAACCCTTCTTAATGAATTCAATCACTTGGATAATTTTGTTCAATGAGCCTCTATCACTCTCAAGTGAGGCATAATAATGGGAGACCTATGCTCACCAAACATCTTTGGCACCGACATGTATTATCCTTAGCAGAGTCTGAATAGAAGAAGGATTGCTTAGAGATGGCGGGGTTCTCCAGCTGCTCCTCTTTGTAGATGCCATTTGGTTTATTTCATCAACTCCTAGAATGCTATAAGGAAATTCAATGAGATTCATGGTTACTCAAAAGAAATTGGCCCATCAATCCACATCGGGAGGAAAAAATAAGTGGATGAAGAATGCCTTATATATATTAGGTACTTAATAACTGGTTGTCAAATCGAATTGAATTGAATGCATACTATCCAAATTATGACATGCATTTATCTAGGCAGAGCATTGTGGTTCATCTTTCTTATATAAATATTACAGATAGACAAACAGGTACAGCTCAAAGTGAATAAGAGAACAAGAGAAGGGCAGAATGCATTTAAGAAGTTATAAATTGCTTTCAATGATCCCAAATTGCTTGCTCCCTGACACATAAAGTCATTTAAAATACTACCAACACTAATATTCTTGTGATCATGTTATAAGAATTAAATTTATGGATTATTCGAAAGGAAATGGAGAGGCACATTGGGTGGGTGGGAGGAGTTTAGTAAACAATAGTGTGATGGTTTGTACATGAGAAGTGACATTACTTAACCAATCTCACATCAACTGCTTTCTAGCTTGTGACCCTAGGTGAGTCACTTAACTGCTTCCTGACTCAGTTTCCTCACTTGTAAAATAGAGATCATAAAACTACCTATCTCCCAGGGTTGTTGTAAAGATAAGATAATACTCATAAAGCACTTTGCAAACTTTAAGGCACTATATAAATGTACTAGTGATGGTAAGGAGCTGGTGAGTATTATCTATGGGGGAAACAATAAGTATATTCATAAGTATATTCAGTATAATTATGAAGTGAATCAACACAAGTCAGTACGAAAGAGTTAACTACACATTAGTTTAGGAGAAAAGATATAAAAAATTCAATTTGAGAAATACATAGTCAGAAAAGGTGAGGGGTCAGTCACCAAGGGAACACGAAAGATAACAAATTGATATGTCAACCGAGACCTATAGTAATATCCATCAAATGTTAAAAGACCTAGAGGAAGGCATCAGGCACAGTGGGCAGATAGATTCTATAGGAAGGACTTATGAGATGGCAGGGCTGGGAATTATAGAGGGTGGAAATGTATGGATGGAATTGGTGCCATTGGTAGGAGTACTTATAATGATGTTATCACACATCCTTAAAAGTAACAAAGTCCATGCCAATGGGACCCATGTTTGGACAGCACATTCTACGAAGTAGCAAAGACTTTCAGACTTCTCCATTCAATCAATGCTCAGGATAAAACTGTATTTCCCTCTTACCAAAATAAAAATAATAATAACTAACATTTACATAATGTTTTAAGATTTGCAAAGCACTTTATAAGTATTATCTTCTTTTATCTTTACAATAACTCTGGGTGATGAGTGCTATAATCCTCATTTTAAATATGAGGAAAATGAAGCTGAGAGGGCTTACATGATTTGCCTAGCACACTGCTAATAAGTGTTTGAGACCATATTTGAACTTGGGTTTTCTTGAGAGTCTGGATCCAGCATTCTCTCCACTCAAAAACTCCAACCTTCAAAAACAAACTTTACCCTTACACTTTAGAGCTTTTCCTCAATTTTTTTTTTCATAGGCCTGGAAAGCTCTGCCCTTCTCTCTTTACCTTTTAGATTACAACCCAACTTGTGAAGTCTAAATGTGTTATCAGGAAGCCTTTCCAAATTCCCTGTTAGTTCTCACCTAGTTATTAATTTTTTTAACCTTTCTAATGAAATTAATAAGTAATTTAATTAGGTTCATAATTGGTCTGTCTGTCTCACATATTTGTCCTCTCTAGTCCATCCTCGACACAGCTACCAAAGAGATTTTCCAAGAATATTGCTTGACCATGTTATTTCTCTACCTAAGAAACTTTTGTGTCTCCCTATTATCTCTAGGATCAATAAACCAATTAGCATTTAAGTACTTACTTCACGCCAGGTAGGAGAGAGAAACAACAAATTTTGGCAATTAGATATATGTGGGGTAAATGAAAGAGAGGAGTCAGGGATGAAGCTAACGTTGCAGACTTTAATGACTAGAAAGAAGGTTGTAAACAATAATAAAATAATAAGTTCTGTTTTGGACATGCTAAATTTGAGATTTCTTTAGGATATCAAGTTTGAAATTTCCAATATGTAATTGTTGATAAGGAACTAGAGCTCAGAAGAAATAGTAGGAATGGATATGTAGACCTGAGAATTATCTAAAATTAAAATAATAATTAAGACCAAGTGAGCTGATGGGGTTCCAAAAAGAGAGACAAAAATGAAGACAGCTCCCAGGGCAGAGTCTTGAGACAAATTTATGATAAGTAAGTGAAACATTTGTGATGAATCAGCAAATGAAAAATCAGAATGGTAGGAGGAAAACCAGAAGAATTGGTTAGTGAAGAATGAGGCACAGTGAGGTGTAGAATGATTGGAGATTGTATTCTAATCACAGAAACAGTTCTCTCAGGGGTATAACCACCTCTGTGTATAAGATTAAATAGAAACTTCTCTGTTTGTCCTTTAAAACTTCCCCAATATTTCTAGCCTTATTAAATATTTTTTTCTTTTATACTCTATAGTTTATTCAAACCATCTTTCTTGCTGTTCTTTACACAGGGAAGTCCACCTCCTGTCTCAGATCATGATCTGGCTTTCTCTCATACCTGGAATATATTCTTTCCTCCTTTTGTTATCTTAAATCCATTAATCCCTTCAAAGCTATGCTTAAGAGTCATGACTCTATGAAAGCGTTGCTAATTCTCCTAGTGTCTAATGTCCTACACACACACACACCACAGAGAGATATCTATTCTATTAGAGGAGATGACATCTAGACAAGAAAGGCTTATTTTTATATTTATACATTATGTCTACATATACATACAGATGTGTATATATATATATATATATATATATATGTGTGTGTGTGTGTGTGTGTGTGTGTGTGTGTGTGTGTGTATGTATATACGTAAACTGCCATCTCCTCTTATAAAATGTAAGCTCCCTAGGAAGAGTTTTTCATTTGTGACTCTCTATCAAAGTACCTAGCAAAGTGCCTATAACAAAGTAGCATTTAATTAATGTTTGTTGGTGGATTGATTAATTATAATTACTTGTGGATATTTTATTACAAAGAAGAATGGTAACTGAGGGAAAGAATTTTGTCTTATGTTTACATATTTTGTTTTTATAACACCCACATTTTCCACAACATGCCTCCCTCTCCCGGGAACATCCCTTGTAAACAAAGAATTTTTAAAAATAATAAAAATACAGCACCACAAAGCAACACATTAAAGAAGTCTGATAGTATCTTCAACATCCAACACCAAGGTCCTCTGTGTCTTTAAAAAACAATGGGAAAATGTCATAGGATTATCATTTATTTAGAGCAGCAACGATCATGAAAACTATGAGCCCAATGCCTTCATTTCTTAGATATAGAACTGAGACATAGAAAATATAAGCAAGTTACCAGGGTCATGAAGCTAGAGGATTTCTGAAGCAGGAATTGAACCCATGTTGTGTTTACTCCACATCCACTGCTCTAGCCAGTATTTCAAACTACCTTTCATACCTCTTCTTTTGACCCAAGTCTGATCATTATAATCCCATAGAGATCAATTTTGATTTATTAATGTATGAGGTATTCAAAAGATTTGGAATTTGTTGAATTTGATATTTGAAGCATTTTGACAAGAAAAAAATTGTCGAAGTTTTCGTCATTTGCTTGGCACTTGATGCACGTGCTACAACATGGCATCCAGATATGGGGAAGCATGTACCTGCTCCAGTCAAAACAAAGGATCACTAGTTAGTTCAGGAGCAAAGAGCCCAGCACTGAGGAGCTGCATGAATTTCAAAAGGAGTAGTAATAGCTAGTGGGGGGGGACTTTTCTTCAGGTGAGGAGGAGGCAAAGGAGGATGTCCCCACTTCATTATTCAAGGAAATGTGTGCAAAGTGGGGAAGTGCAAACTTTGTTGAAAAATTCCACCCTGATAAAGCTTTAATAAGCAGAACTATAAATTTTTAAATGACCAGACCATTTCCCACTTTAGAGGAATTTTGAAACAGACAAAACAAACATCATTGGATAGATTTCTTGTGAAGTTTATACATGATAAGTCTCAAGCAGGGTTCAGTGGTGAAAAGGGACAAAAAAGAGAAAAAGAAAGAACTCTAGAAGGGCAATTGCCCTCAGATATTGTGGAAGGGAACTTAGCTCCTCTTCCAGAAATAACATTTCTCTACCCCACCATCCCCTTAGGCCGTGAACTCCCCTCAATACAGGTAAAGTTAAATTAAAATTATTTTATTTAATCTATTTATTATTTTTTATTTACATCTATGTATTATTCATGGACATTTAGTAAAATAAAACTTCATTAATGCATATAATGCCTTATGAAATATGGGTTTTCTGGTGTCTAGAACAGATTAATTCAATTTAAATTATTCCTTTTGGGAAAAATTCATTTGGTACTCAACCTTTATGGTTCTCAACCTGCCTTCTGGAAAGAATGAAGGATAAGTACCAAGGACATGGTGTATATTGTTATGGATCTACTTACTCCATTGTCCAAAGACATACATATGTTTGCATACTTCTTTGTATTTAGTCACATTATTCATTTTTATAGTACACTAATATTCCATTACATGAATGTGCCACAATTTGTTTAGCTATTCCTCAATTGTCTAACTTTTTTTTCTTTGTTACCATAAAAAGTGCTACTCTAAATACTGTAAAAAGTGGATTTGGGAAATGTATAAAACTACATTTCCCGTGATCCAACATGGTCCAACTGATTTCCGTTTCCGACGTCTTGACGCAGGGGAGAGCTTAAATCTCGTGGGTTAGGAGGGAGTGGTCTCTTTTGCCAGTAAGCGCTCTCTTTGGCGAGTAGGCGATGGCGAGGAAACAGGAAACAAAATGGAGGTGGCGGCAGTTTTGAATGCTTACAAGCGCGTGGTCTAATGATTTTATCTATCAACATGGCTTTAATTAAAATACTAATTTATATATTTATGGCAGCCTTTATCATTTTTAATATTTACAATACTTTGGACATTTTAGTGACTCTTTTTATAGTATAACACATTTCTTTATAGGATGGTTGGACCAATGTTGATTATTCCTATCTTTTATCACCTCACCTCTACCTCTCCCCCTCAACATGGTAGATCCAGTCATTATCTTGTATCTTCTGGGCTTTGGGAAAGAGGCATGTTGGGAATAAGATGTGAGAGCAAAACCTCCTCTGGAAGGAATACCAATATGGACCTCAGGAATATTCATGTGAAGCAGTCTGTACATCCCTTCTAGGAATGTGAGGGACAGTGAGGGAGGCATGATCAGGGAGCACTTTAATGATTAAAAGCTAATCATTAATTTTAATGTAACGTAATCAGAGTAAACATTACTCTGATGTTAATTCACACCTGACCCAGATTCTTTAGTTTGTCCTGTATACTCAGCTCTAACTTTCACACATAATTCCTCTTTTGGATTTTTTGTTGAAACTTACTGAGGACTAGAGCAAATATCTGTTACCATTTTGTTGATCCTATAGGGTCTACTTTATCAAAACATTACATCTTCTTTATCTAGAAGAGTGTTCTGCTCCTAGTCAGTGGCTAATAAATGCATAAAAATCATGAAGTGCCTATTGTATTAAGACTAGTTATGGGTGTCGAAAAAGACCCATAATTGTTGGAGTATAAGCCCTCTAATGAATGAGTCAAGCAGCCTAGTAATATGTAGAGAATTCATCTTAAGAAAATTGGGAATCAAGAGGTGATTTTTTTCCTATGGGAAGAAGAGGGGTACACAGGACCTCTTGAGAACCATGTATGTAAGGAGAGGGGGATCTGAATTAGTGGAAGGAATAACTATACAGATGACTCATAGATCTTCTCTGTGAAAAACTTATCTCTGGGTCTTATGGCTTTCAGGTACAACTCAAAGACAGTTCTTCAATTAAGCTTTCCCTGATCATATTGAGGCCATAATTATGTCTGAACATCTTTATTACTCTCTTTCAAACTGCACTTTGTATATACACAGCCCAAGTTCTGAAAATACAGTTAATCTTAACTCCTTCATTAGGGCATGAGCTCTAAGAGCTCATGGAAAAAGAGATAATATTTGTAAAGCATTTAGCTTAATGCCTGGCACATAGTAGGCTTTTATTTCCTTCCTGTTCCCTCCTAGAGGACAGTGGATCATGTGCCATACTTTATGTATCCCATAAGATCTAGTCATGCACATTGTAGGATCTCAACAAATATTTGTTGAATGGATAAATGAATGAATGAATTTTCTTTTCCTGTTCTCAACTTCATTAACATAAAAAATTATTGGAAAAATACATAAATGTTTAGAATGTATTCTTTTCTTCCTGTGACCCACGTTTGAGCCTGTTCTACTTCAAATATGTTTTCCTAACTTCTGGCTTTCTATCACAGATTCAGGATCCCTAAGAGAAATTACTGGAGAATCTGAATGTAGTAAAAGATTTGAGCTAGATACAGTGCAAATTAATTCTTTTTTATATTCTTTCTCTTTGTCTCTGTCTCTGACTCTATGTCTCTCTGCCCCCTCCCTCTCTCACACACACACATACACACACTCACACACCAAGAGAGCAAAACTCCTTGTAGAAACATTTTTGCCATATCTTTGAATCACAAAAAAGGAACTACTTTGTCTCATAAAAATTTGCTGCCCTTTTTTTAGAAGGTGACATTTCTCTTACGTATTTTGACCTATCTATACTCCAAATGTATCAAGCATCTTTGTATGATCAGCATTTAGCTGGGCGCTCTGACCATGATCCCTGACCTCAAAGAGCTCATAAACTAACTAAAAGGCTGTTTAAGACACACTCTTTATTCTTTCAAAAACTGAGAATCTTTGTTCATGATATCCCCTTTGTCGTAATGCAATCTCTATTCCTCTTCAACTATTAAGTACCTATTTATTGGCAGAACTAGGGGAGGATACCAAAATGTTAGGGAACACATAGGTGATAATTATAACCCTGAATGTGAATGGGATGAATTCATCCATAAAAGAGAAGCAAATAGCAGAGTGGATTAGAAAACAAAATCCTACCATATTTTGTCTACAAGAAACACACAGGAGGCAGGTGGACATACACGGGGTTAAGATCAATGGCTGGAGCAAAATCTTTTGGGTTTCAACTGAGAAAAAGAAGGCAGGAGAGGCAATCATGATTTCTGATAAAGCCAAAGTAAAAATGGATCTGATTAAAAGAGATAGGGAAGGTAATTACATCCTGATAAAAGGCAGTACAGATGAGGAAATGATAGTACTCAACATATACACACCAAATGGTATAGCATCTAGATTTCTAAAGGAAAACCTGGCAGAGCTCAAGGAGGAAATCAATAGTAAAACTATCCTAGTGGAAGATCAAAATATTCCTCTATCATATCTAGATAAATCAAACCAAAAAATAAATGAGAACGAGATAAGAGAGGTGAATGAAATCCTAGAAAAATTAGATTTAATAGACATATGGAGAAAAATAAATAGGGAGAAAAAGGAATACACTTTCTTTTCAACTTCACATGGTACATTCACAAAAATTGACCATGTACTAGGGCATAGAAACATGGCAAACAAATGCAAAAGAGCAGAAATAATAATAACAACCTTATCAGATCACAATGCATAAAATAGTTATTAGCAAGGATACATGGAGAGGCAAACCAAAAACTAATTGGATATTAAATAATATGATTCTCCATAATAAGTTAAAGAACAAATCATAGAAACAATTAATAATTTCATTGAGGAGAATGACAATGATGAGACTTCTTACCAAAACCTATGAGATGCAGCCAAAGCAGTACTAAGGGGAAATTTATATCTTTGAGTGCATATATTAACAAATTAGGGAGGGCAGAGGTTAATGAATTGGGCATGCAACTTAAAAACTTGAAAACAAAAAATTAAAAATCCCCAGATGAAAACTAAATTAGAAATACTAAAAATCAAAGGAGAAATTAATTAAATCAAAATTATAAGAACTACTGAATTAATAAATAAGACTAGAACCTAGCACCTTGAAAAAAATAAATAAAATTGACAAAGTACCAGTTAATCTAATTAAAAAAAGGAAAGAAGAAAACCAAATTATCAATATCAAAGATGAAAAGGGAGACCTCACCTCTAATAAAGAGGAAATCAAGGAAATCATTAAAAACTATTTGCCCAATTATATGGCAATAAATATAGCAATCTAGGTGAGATAGATGAATATTTACAAAAAATATAAAATGCCTACATTAACAGCAGAAAATAGAATTCTTAAATAATCCCATATCAGAAAAAGAAATTGAACAAAGCATTAAAGAACTCCCCAAGAAAAAATCCCCAGTATCAGATGGATTCACAAGTGAATTCTATCAAACCTTCAAAAAACAAACTAATTCCAATACTATTCAGACTATTTGACACAATAAGCAAAGAAGGAGTTCTACCAAACTCCTTTTATGACAAAAATATGGTACTGTTCCCAAAGCCAGATAGATCAAAAACAGAGAAAGAAAAATACAGACCAATCTTCTGAACATAGATGCAAATATCTCAAAAAGAATACTAGCAAAAAGAATTCAGCAAGTGATCTTGAGGGTTATTCACTATGATCAGGTGGGATTTATGCCAGCAATGCAAAGATGATTCAACATTAGGAAAACCATTTACATAATTGACCACATCAATAAGCAAACCAACAAAAATCACATGATTATCTCAATAGATGTTTAAAAAGCCTTTGACAAAATACAACACCCATTCCTACTGAAAACACTAAACTGTATAGGAATAGAAGGGCCTTTTCTAAAAATAATAAATGGCACATATCTAAAACCATCAACAAAAATCATCCATAATGAGGATAAACTAGATGCATTCCTAATAAGGTCAGGAGTGAAACAAGGATGCCCATTGTCACCACTATTATTTAACATTGTACTAGAAACACTAGCAGTAGCAATTTGAGAAGAAAAAGAAATTCAAGATATTAAAATAGGCAATGAGGAGACCAAACTATCACTCTTTGCAGATGATATGATGATTTACTTAAAAAATCCTAGAGAATCAACTAAAAAGTTAGTGGAAATAATCAACAACTTTAGCAAAGTTGTAGGATAAAAAATAAACGCACATAAATCATCAACATTTCTATATATTTCCAAAACATAACAGCAGGAAGAGTTAGAAAGAGAAATTCCATTCAAAATTACACTAGACAATATAAAATACTTGGGAATCTATCTGACAAGACAAACACAAGGATTATACAAACACAATTACGAAATCCTTTCCACACAATTAAAACTAGATCTAAACAATTGGAAAAACATTGAGTGTTCATGGGTAGGACAAGCTAACATCATAAAAATGACCATTCTACCCAAATTAATTAAGTTATTTAGTGCCATACCTATCAAACTACCAAAAAACTTTTTTACTAAATTAGAAAAAAAAACTATAATAAAGTTCATTTGGAAGAATAAAAGACCAAGAATATCAAGGGAAATAATGAAAAAAAAATATGAAAGAAGGTGGCCTAGTAATACCAGATCTTAAACCGTACTATAAAGCAGTAGTCATCAAAACAATACGATACTGGCAAAGATACAGAAGAGAGGATCAGTCGAATAGACTAGAGCTAAGCTACCTCAGCAAGACAGTCTTCAAGAAACCTGAAGAACCCAGCTTTGGGGACAACAAACCACTATTTGACAAAAACTGCTGGGAAAATAGGAAAACAGTATGGGAGAGATTGGGCCTAGATCAACATCTAACACATTATGCCAACATAAACTCAGAATGGATGAATGACTTGAATATAAAGATGGAAACTATAAGTAAATTACATAAGCACAGAATATTATACTTGTCTTTGGGAAAAGAAAGATTTTAAAACCAAGCAAGAGTTAGAAAAAATTACAAAATCTAAAATAAATAATTTTGATAACATTAAACTAAAAAGTGTTTATACAGACAAAAACAATGCTACCAAAATTAAAAGGGAAGCAATAAATTGTGAAAAATATCTTTATAACAAAAAACTCAGACAAAGGTCTAATTACTCAAATATATAAGGAGCTAAATCAATTGTACAAAAAAATCAAGCCATCCCCCAATCGATAAATGGGCAAGGGACACGAATAGGCAATTTTCAGATAAAGAAATCAAAACTATCAATAAGCACATGAGAAAGTGTTCTAAATCTCTAATAATTAGAGAAATGCAAATCAAAACAACTCCGAGTTATCACCTCACATCTAGCAGATTGGCTAAAATGACAACAGGGGAGAGTAATGAATGCTGGAGGGGATAGGGCAAAATTGGGACATTAATGCATTGCTGGTAGAGTTGTGAATTGATCCAACCATTGTGAATGGGAATTTGGAACTATGCTCAAAGGGCTTTAAAAGACTATCTGCCTTTTGATCCAGCCATAGCACTGCTTGGTTTATTTATACCCAAAGAGATAATAAGGAAAAAGACATGTACAAAAATATTTATAGCCATGCCTTTTGTGGTGGCAAAAAATTGGAAAATGAGAGAATGTCCTTCAATTTGAGAATGGCTAGATAAATTGTGGTATCTGGTGGTGAAGGAATACTATTGTGCTCAAAGGAATAAAGAACTGGAGGAATTCTATGTGAACTGGAATGACCTCCAGGAATTGATGCAGAGTGAAAGGAGCAGAACCAGGAGAACATTGAACACGGAGACTGATACACTGTGGTACAATAGAACATAACAGGCTTCTCTACTAGCAGCAATTAAGGTTCCAGAGCAAGGCTGAGGGACTTATGAGAAAGAAAACTAGCCACAGTAAGAGGAAGAACTGTGGCAGGAGAAATACAGAAGAAAAATAACTGATTGAACACATGGGCTTATGGGGATATTATTGGGGTTGTAGACACTAAACGATAACTCTAGTCCAACTAACAGTAATATGGAATGATACATGTAAAACCCAGTGGAATTGTGCTTTGGCTAAGGGAAGTTAGGGGATTTTGCGGGAGAGGGAAAGAACATGAAATATGTAACTATGGGAAAATATTCAAAATAAAAACTTAAAAAAAGTTCCTGTTTATCCTCTAAGGCCCAGAAAAAATGTCACATTTTCTAGTTAACTTTTTCTTCTTTAGAGAATCTTTTGTTTTGCACGCATCTATGAACTTGTTATATATTATTATGCACCTAAGTCATCTGTAAATTTTTCAGGAATTTATATCATTTTAGCATTTTATTTGCCTCAGTGCTTATCACAGTGGCAGTATACTATTTTGACATACCTAATGTTTGTTGAATTGGATTGTCATTGAGTTGATCAGAACTTCAAAGTCAGTCAAAAGAATGTTGACTGGATTTGACAAGGAATTGGGAGCCACAGAAGGTTTTTGTTTTGTTTGTTTTGTTTTTATTTTAGCAAGACAATGACATGATGAAAGTGCTATCTAAGAAAGAAGAGTCTTTCAAGGATAGGTAGGATGAACTACTGGAGGAAGAAATAAAGAGTAGAGAAACTGCTATAATAATTATTTATCATTATTGGGCCACCCAATGAAACTAGCCAGGTAGTCATTTCTGGTTGTACTAAATTTATTAAGGTTAGTTGTCTTCTATAATTGTGAGTTTTCAGAGATATGGAGATGTGTGACTCAGAAATCTCTTGGTGAGACAGTCCTAATCCCTGCTATAAGATACATGGTCATCCTTCCTCATCTTCTGGAAAAGAAACAGTATGGTGAAATAGAGTTCACATTCTGCTTCTGACACAGACTAGGGATGAGACTCAGAGAAAGTCACTTTATATCTCTGTGCCTTAGTTTCTTCACTTGGGAGAGGAGACCTCTTATTTACCACTTGACCTAAAGACAGTAATGATTTAGAGAGAAAAGAATAGCAAATTTAGACATATCTGTTCCCCAGGAATCTCAGGGAGCATGCTCTCACAATGGACAGAAACCCTAGTGATACAAAATCTTTTTGGTGATGTATAAGTCTGGTGACCTTCTGGGATTCGAACTTCCTGTTTACCAACCAGGGAATAGGATTGACCAGTAGTTACTGATGAAGCCAGACTTGCTGTTTGTTTTGCCTCTCAGGCTTCTGAGCTTCCGTGAGCTAGAAAAAAGCAACTGAGATAGGCTGAGACTTGACAGTCATAGAGTTCCTATGGTTATAGTCTGACCAGTCAGTGGAGGTGACTCATGATCCTGAAGCAGATAGATAGGAGACATGAGGAGAGATAGAATCCCGAGTCCTCAGGTTCAAAGTCGCCCAGTAGGTTGTTACTTGGTGAATGAGACTGTAGTTTTACACCTTTCTCTCTCTGCTTCCTCTTGCTACTCTCAGTGCTCTGTGCCTGGATTGTGAGTCTCCTCCCTCGTTCTTTTCCCACAACTGGGAATTCAGGAATGGTCTCCCTGAAAATCTGAAAGGCAACCAGCAGTCTAGGGTAGATGGTTGGAAGTAGATGGCTCCATTTATGAATTCTTAAACATTTTTCCTTCCAATTTTTGATACATTAAGAAACTATATAGTCATAGTACTTTGAATATTGGAATGAAGATGATCCTAATTGTAAAGACAAAGAAACAGGATATTGATTTCTATAATGGTGCATCATCTCTTCCAAAGCATAGGATCCAGATTTTTTGTAAATGAAATGCAGAATTGACCTAGATTATCTCTAAAACCTCTACCAACTTACCACCCCCAAATGAACTACGAATCTCACATCCACCATGCATCCTCCTACCAGCTTTGGAACAAAGGTTTCAAGAATGACTATGTCTTTAATTTCCCTCATTCTAATAATACATCCTCTGCTCCAGTCTCAGTGGGTCTGTCACTTGCACTCTAATTAAATCTGCCACCGGCCCCAAAAGGGTGGTGATGTAACTGATGGCTGTGCCCTCATCTTGTTCCACTGGCTATCTATCAAAGTGCGGCTGCCATGCCCAAGGGGTTGCCATTTTCCCACTTCCTTTTTTTTCTGAATTCCTTTCTTCTGCTCCTTGCTATCCTTCTCTTTATTTGGCTTCCAGGACCTGAACTCCTATTGTTGAGTTCTGCTTTATTCACAACCCTCGCTTTTCCCATTGTCTCCTTTCCTTTCTGATTGTTCCTTTGTCAACTGCTCCTCTCTGCCTTCTCCCTCCAGGGCTGGAGGTTTTGTTATTTTATATTCTATAGGCTAGGCCCCAGCATTTGGAGCAGAAGAAAATTGCTTTCATAACGTTCTTTGTGAGTTCATTGTGGTGGTTTGGAAGGAGGGAGGTGTCTCTGCAACTTACTGTGCATATAAATCCCTGACATGCACTCTTCAGCCTATCAGGCTTGTGTGTGGTATGGTTTGTAGGCTCAACACTAATGTGCTCTTTCTTCTTGCTACCCCATGTGGCAAATTCATCCCCTGCTACATTTGCAAACTGGACTGCGGCATCTTCAGCAAGTAGTAGACGGATGGATAGTCCTTTTCAACTATATCAGATCTGTGCAGCTAGCAGAGGAAATGCCTTCCTACACATTTTGGGAGAGAGAAGAAATATAGGACAATGCTCTGCACAGAGTGGATGATAAATAAATGTTTATCGATTAACTAAATGGATCTAGGAATGACTCTTGAACTCATCGTTCAGAAGGTCTGGGGTCAAAAGGTCTAAATTTATTATAGCATAGTTGTAGGATGTTAGGCAAATCACATCCTCTCCAGTACTTGGCTTTATCATCTGTAAAATGAAGAGATTGTATCAAGTCAGTGCTTTCCAATACCTGGAATATCTTGGAGTTATTGTCTGGGCTTTGCAAATTCGAGCATTTTCATTTTATCATTGAGTATTTTTTTCAATCAATGAGTACTGAGAGTGTTCAAAAATAAAAATAGATGGAAGCCACTGGACTGAATGATCCCTAAGGTTTTTTCCCAGCTCTAATATTCTGTGTTCTACATTCCAAAGTCCTTTTTAGTTCTAACATTCAGTTTTTTAATATTACATACATCTTTAATATTCAACATTCTGAATTTCAAGGTCCCACCTAGCTCTGAGAGTCTCACAGAAGAGGATTGATGAAGTAGAAAGCTGTAGTTTTTTCTATAACCTTCACAAGAACACAAGTTTCAAGCTAATACCATGGAGTAGGGCCACCAACTGTTGAGAAAAGCTATGAAAAGCCCCTAAGGACCAACATCCATTTATCTGGTGCCATATAATGCCATGTAGTTCATTGTCAAAAAATATCAATAAGCAATTAATTACTGAATTCCTATGTTTATGGGCAGATGGCACAGTGGATAGAGTGCCAGGATAGGAGTCAGGAAGTCTCATCTTCCTGAGTTTAAATCTGGTCTCAGATACTTATTAGCTGTGAAACCCTGGGCAAGCCATTTAACCCTGTATGCCTCAGTTTCCTCATCTGTAAAATAAACTGGAAAAGGAAATGATAAACCTCTCCAATATTTTTACCAAGAAAACACCAAATGGGGTCATGAAGAGTCAGACATGATTGAAATGACTAAACAACTACAAAAACACCATCTAATGTTTATACAGAGTAGTAAGGATACAGTAGAGGATAAAAGAAAAGCTTAAGATTCAATCCATAGCCTCAAGTCGGAACACAAGATTTCAACATATTAATGAACAGAAAGAACACAAGGCAGTATAATCAGGTGCTAAAATGTGGGGCTAATTTTATGTGGGGGCTAATTTTATGTGCTTTTGGAGTTCAGAAAAGTTTCTAGAGGTACATAGGACTTTAGAAAGTACCAACCAAACCGTCTCACAGTGGAAATTAATTATAGATAGCACAATATGGTTAAATGGAAAGAAACAGGAAATCTTATCCCAGATTATAATGCTGGCTCTGCCACTAACATACTCATGGCCATCTGTGTGACCTGAAGCTCAACCTCTAGGCTTTGGTTTTCTTCATTTGTACAAGACAGAATTGAACTATGGATTAGGGAATGTCTGGATGTATAGTAAGGGCCTCTCCCCTAATTTCAAATCTTGAATTTAACCATTAGAAAACATAAAGGGAATTCTGTGAGGTTCAACAAAACACATTAAAGCTTTCCCTGATAAAAGCTTCTTTGTTCCTCTGCAACTGAAAAGAGACTTGGAGGGGGAAAAAAAGATTCCCATTAAGTGTTCTGCAGTGAGAAAGTAGTGGACCTGGGAGTCAGAAATCCTGAGTTCTTACTCTGGTTCTGGTTGTATGATTTGGAAGCATAATTCTACCTTCTTGGCCTCTGTTTCTTCATCTGTAAAGTGAGTAGATTTTGCTAACAGTGCCTAAAGTTTCTTCCATCTTTGAAAAGCTGAGTTAAGGCAAGCAGACAGTCTTCCAATTTTGGTAGATGAGATTTCTTAGACACACTTTCTTGAGTTCCATCAATGTGTACTTAAACCCTGGGGAAGTTCTCCAGACAAAGTGACTGGCTTTCTCCCGGTGACACGAAACATTACTTAAGTGCACACATTTCCCTTACCCCCAGTTTGCTGCTCAGCAGGGGCAGCTGCACTATTAGAAGCCCAGATGGCATTAGTTTCAGACCACTTATCTGTAAAAGATGCACCAGACCCGATAAGAGTCTGAAAAAGGTACCAGCTTTCCTCGCAGTGGGATCAACCCATTTGGAAGCCAAAGTAGGGGATCAGGATCCTTAGTGTTAATGGGATCCAGGCAAGCTTCACCCAACCTCAGCTGCATAAACAATGAGTATGGGGTACTGATAAAAGCTTTCTAGTGTCTCCTTGTCTAATGTTGGTGCCTGAGAACCTCTAACCAGATTCCTTGTCATCTCCCTTCAAGCAGAACCACCTAACCAACATCCTTTGTCTTCTGCTAGGAAAGCATCAGAGTATTTGTCAGCAAATTCAGTCAGTCAGTCAACGAAGATTTATTAAGTTAAGTGCCAGTGTCCAATAGTGATACAAAGAAATCCAAAAACACGGTAAGTTCTCGAGTGCAGGGTCTCTGTCTTTTACCTCTAAAGTACCTGGCACTTAATATATTTTGACCCTCTAAATGCTTGGCCGTGCCGTCAAGAAGCTCAACTCCTACTGTGAGAAAAAAAAAGATGCAGAAATATGTACATGGAAGGTAGTCTCAAAGGCAAGGTGTATGTATCAAGGAAAAAAAGCAAGAAAAGGAAAGAATGTCCAGGAAAGCTCATCTGCAGAAGCTGGGATTTCATAGGAGTCCTAAAAGGAGCCAAGGAAGCTAAACTTTAACTGTAAGGAGGAAGAGCATTCCCATTCCACTTTCTAGGTATGGTCGACGACTCATTAACCACTTATTATCATTTATCCATTAAATATGTTATTTACCACTGAGGTAGCTATGCGGCTCACTAGAGAGAGAGCCAGATCTAGCGATGGGAGGTCCTGGGTTCAAATTTCACCTCACACACTTGCTAGGCGTGCAACCATGGGCAAGTCATTTAATACCAGTTGCTTAATTCTTCTGCCTTAGCACTGACAAATCTAAGATAGAAGGTTAGAGTTCAAGAAACATTAAGTTACTAACCACTTATTAGAGATGATGAGGGAGAGCATTTCCCATTCTAGGGAGGACCACTTAATAAATGTTGGTTTTTTGCAGAGAACTATGAGTGAAGGGCAGATATAATGCTTAGCTAAAACATAGCTCTTTTCTTCAATCTGTTAACTCACAATCCAGTAGGGAAATACAATACAGACACATCTATACATATATTTTACATATCATTGTATCTATATTACATATAACTCACATGACGAGGGCATGAGAAAGTGACAAATAAATTGAGGATGGAGTCCATATCTCTAGAGCTGGGCAGGACCTCCAAGTCCACATAGTCTAAGTTTCTCAGTTTAGAGAAGAGGAAAATGAAGATAAGAGACTATCTACCTTCCCCAAGATCACAGAAATTCTGGGAATCAGAGGTAGTACTTTAACCCAGATCTTCTGATTCCTGAGTCAGTTATAGTGCTCTTCTCCCTACATCATTAGTCTTCCTACATATGGTGGTATAGGAATAGACCCTAAAAAGATGGCCAGAGACGCAACAAATGGGAAAGACTATTTAGCCTTCAGGAAACAAGAAGAGCAATGTCAGAGTTTGAGAAGCATCAACAAGTGTCCTAAAGACTCAGTCTATCCTATTTGACAAGAAGAGTAAATGGAATGGAAATGTATAATTTAAGATGGGAAACAGTTATGATTAAGATGAGGCAGCAAGGTGGCATATTGGATAGAGTGGCAAGTCTAGAGTGAGGAAGATGAAATTTCCTGAGTTCAAATCCAACCTCAGACATTTATTAATTATGTGACCCTGGCCAAGTCACTTAAGCCTGTTTGCTTCAGTTCCTCATCTGTAAAACGAGCTAGAAAAGGAAATGGCAAAACACTCCAGTATCTTTGCCAAGAAAACCCCAAATGGGGTCACGAAATATCTGAAATGACTGAACAACAACAATGAAAAACTATAGATTTTTTCTCAGGGTACCAAATTTTAAATGTGTTGAACATTAAGAACTCATGGCATAGTCTCACACTAGGATAGAAACAAAAGAAGTACATAGTCAGTAAGATTACTTAGTTAAAATAGAAAGAAGCGAGATAGAAGACTGTGGTGAGGTTCTCTCCCAGCTTATGTAGTTCCCCTCTTAACATAGTCCTGGGGTCTCTGTCTCAGTACCCTTCTTAGCTGAGTATATTTGCTCCAAGTACAATTTATGACACTTGCCCTAAGCAAAAAAATTTTATAAAAAAGGAAAAAAAATCTTAGTTTTGACTGACCACAAAGCCAACACGGCACAGAGAGTTCTAGCCAAATGAAATAAATCTTATTTTCCTGATGCTTTGGAGTTTCTGTTGAAAAATAAAGTACACACATTCATCAAAGCACCCACTCCCCAAATCCTAAACCCTATTGGCTGCTAAAATTCATTTTATATATTTAGTCTTCAGAAAGACAAAGGGATAAAATTTCAACATTTCAGAAAAGAACCAAAATTAAATAAAAACCAAAATGATAATGCTCCCATGTGGCCAAGAGCATCAGTCATTGATATTCTAAAGCAGGAGCCTTGGCAAACAATGTGGTTTTAGAGGCTACAGTGTGAAGGGGTAAAGAAAATACTAGAAATATTCGAGTAAATGTCCTTTGAATGGACAAAGATTCAGTCAGAAAGAGGGATCAAGGCAAAAAGCAGATGTGCTGGCAAAAATTGGAAATGAAGAAACATAGAACAGAAAGAATATTATCTTTTTATCCTTAATCCATGGCTCCTTCTACATTTGTTGTTCAATCCTTTCAGTTGTTTCCAACACTTCATGACCCCATTTGAGGTTTTCTCAGCAAAGATGTTGCAGTGGTTTGCTATTTCCTTCTATAGCTCATTTTTCAGATGAGGAAATTGAGGCAAATAGTGATGTGTCAAGGTCACAGGGCTACTAAATATCTGAGGCTGGATTTGAATTCATGAAGATGAATATTCCTGAATCAGAGCACAGTGCTCTTATTCATTGTGCCACCTAGCTGCCACTTCTTTATTCATAGCAAGTAATTCAGAAAGTTTGTTAAACTGAATTGAGTCAATTTTCCATGCCAACAGAGAAGAACAAAAGGGCCAGAGGATTGGGGGCAATCTCAGGAACATAATATAGGGCATTCCCCAGCTGGTGGCATCAACTCCCTCTACTCACAATTTTATTTTAATCAGCTGGACTATCATTGATTTCTGGATTAAGCTAGACTTGAAATTTCACTCTAATTTTCTCTGTAAATATATTTTCCAACCTCTACCATATTCCACCCTTTGCTCCTTCCCTCCTCCGCATTCCCAAACACCATTTCTCCTCTTCCACCTGCCCATTAGAAAGTTGCTGGTGGAAATAGTGACAAACACAAGTTATTCCAAAAGCATTTGTGTTGGCTGGCTGGGCCCAGATAACTCAATGAATATGGCAAAGACAACATTTTTTAGTTTGGTCCAAACCACATGCAGAAGGCAATCCATCTTGGGGAAGGGGTTAGAGAGATATTAGGAGAAGGGGAAAGTGGCACAGCTTTTCATAAGGGCCTCCTTTTCCAAATAAATGAAAATGAATAGGTGGGGAAGGCAAGATGAGAGGGAAGAAGAGTATTTGGTAAAGAGGAGAGGTATTTTTATTCCTGCTCCATCCCTATGTAATGGAAATAAAACTATAATTTTAACTTTGTCTCTGGCAATAATTTCCCTTGATTATGGTCCTGGGCTCTGACTATTTCACGGCCTGTAAACAACCTAAATAATGTGTGAAATATTCATACTGATGCCACTACACCAACAGTAGCCTGTTGGAAAATTAGACTCTTGGTTAGTAGGTTTGTAAAGAGTTTTAATCTTCTTCCCCCTCCCCCTGTAGAGGAGACATACAGAGCTAAACGCAGAGTCAAAAAAAGGGCAGGATTTATTGCCAGAAAATATGGCTCTGCCATTTTGCTATTTTCAGGATTTGGGACAAGCCGCTTCCCCTTTCTGGGCTCCAACTTTCCACCTTTAAAATGACGACATGGTACTAGATCAGGATGCCTAACCTGATGCTCATGAACTTTTAAAAGTATTTTGTGATGACCATATTTCAGTATAATGTTTTCCTTGGTAATCCTATAGTTTGGGGGTCTATAGGCTTTATCAGACTCCCAAAAGGAGTACATAACATAGTCAAGGTTAATCCCCAGAATAAACGTTTTCTTAGGAATGTGACCTGAGATGGCAGAAAACACGTTGGATGTTCAGTCAGGAGACGCTGATGCAAATCTTCCTGTACCACTACTTAGTTGTATGGGGCTAGCCCGGTTACATCATCCTTCTGAGCCTCAGTATTCTCACCTGTAAAACAGGTGGAATAATACTTTATAGTATTTATAGTACTTATAGAGATGAAGTTCAAATTAGATACTGTATGTACAGCTCCTTAAAAATCTTAAAACATAAAAATGTCAGCTATTATTCTTCTGAAGTTCATGTCATTGCTTCTATTTAGTGATTCCAGGAAATGTGGGACCTTGTTAAAACACTTAATTTTCCTTGTGTCTCAGTTTCTTTAATTTTACAACTAAAGTGACCAGTGGCTCCCTGGGTCTGGAGTCACAAAGACCTGCATTCAAATCTGTTCTTATACTCTTACTACCTCTTTTTTTTTAAGCCCTAATCTTCTGTCTCAGAATCAGTACTATGTATTAGTTACAAAGAAGAGTGGAAAGGGCTAGGCAATGGAGATTAAGTGACTTTACCCAAGGTCACCCAGCTAGGTCAAATTTGAACCCAGGACCTCCTGTCTCTAGGCTTGGTTCTCTATCTCCTGAGCCAGTTAACTGTCCCTCTTACCAGCTCTTAATTGATCTATCCCTCCCTCAGTTTCCTCAACCGTAAAATTGGGGATAATAATAGCACCCACCTTACAGTGTCATTGTGAGGAGAGAGAACATTTGTAAAAAATGCTTTGTGCAGTACTGGTACGTAGTTGGTGCAATATAAATACTTATTCCATTCCTTTTCAGCTAGGGGACTTCTAGGGCCCTTCTAAACCCTACAGCTATGATCTTATGATCCTGGACTCTGCCTCAGTTTGTAGCTGGATTAGTGGTTAGAGCATTGGACTTAGAGTCAGGAAGACTTAAGTTCAATTCTAGGTTCAGGCTCTTACTTAACTTCTTTCTGCTTCAGTCTCTTCAACTATAAAATGGGAATACATGGAGAGTTAACAGAGAGCCTAGAGTTGTATTCTACATCTACAAGTGTGGAAAAAAAAATCCTCATTTCACTCTTCCTTTCTCTGTCCACAAGGAGAAGTCTATTATAAAGAACACAGGGGGGAAAAAGAGGCCAACAGTGACAACTTATTGGGAATTGGAATGTCAGTCAAGAAACATTTACTTCCTATTTGCCAGGCACTGCGCTAAGTTCTGGGGAATAGAATTAGAACCAAAAAAAGCTAGTCTCTGAATAAGTGAGCTTACATTCTAATGGGGGATGATAACATGTACAAGGGAACTAAACAAATGAAGGGATATTTAATGATAAAGTCTGAAGAGTTAGAAACTGAACTGAGAAAGGAATAAAAGATGGCTGGCCTAGAACCCTTTGTTAAAATGGAACTTTCAAGGGGGTTGGATGTATGTTCTAGGGTGAGAGAGCTTTAGGCACTGAAGAATCTTCCAAAATGAGAAGGAAGCTTAAGCATCTTATATATAAAGAACTTTGGGTCTTTGGACTAGAACTTTTCTGGCTCCTTAGGCCAAAGAATTCTAAAAAGAAAACCTACATTATTAACCCCAATGGGCATTTCACCTATTTAGAGTTGGGAGTGATGGTAGGAGGGAAATCAGACTAAAGCAAGAAAGCCAAGTTTCCTCACTACATAAAGGAGCAAGTCAATCATCCACTCTCCTGGATCTGGCATAGTCACCAGAAAAACATTAATTTTGGAGTTAGACGATCTGAATTTGAATCCTGCCTACTTAGCTAAATCTCTTCTTGGGGTTTCCAAAAATTGGTGGGATGAACTTGATGACCTTTAATGTTTCTTCCAACCCCAAGATCCAATGATTGTCTCCATTCGGTTTCTTTCTGATCATTCCTCCAGGCCCCCATTATTTTCCTCCAGGATCTCCTTAAACACCTTGACCTTGACTTTGAGCACATCTCCCTTCACATCCTTCAAAGCTCAGAGTTTAGGTTCTGGTCTACTCTGACTAAGGATGAGTGGAATTGGGCAGCTAGGTGTCTCAGTGGATAGACAGCCAGACCCAGAGACAGGAGGTCCTAGGTTCAGACACTTCCTGGCTGGGTGACCCTGGGCAAGTCACTTAACCCTCATTGCCTAGCCGTTACCACTCTTCTGCCTTGGAAACAATACACAGTACTGATTCCAAGATGGAAGGCAAGAGCTATTTTTTTAAGGATAAATTGTATCATTTTCATATCCATATCTAAACTACATTACTCAGAATCTTCCCTGAGAACTTCTAGTTAGAAGCATAGAGATGATCATTATGAAAACAGAAACGAACTTCCTCTTGCTAAGAATCAGAGACTGAATATTAGAGCTTGAATGTGTTGCAGGACATTGAGGTATAAGGGATGTTAGGGATCACCCAATCAAACACATTTTACAGTTGATGTGAACGAGAGGCAAAGGTTACGTAGGTAGTGAGGGATATAGATAGGATTTTATTCCATGTCTTCTTTTTCCAGATACAAGACCATCTTTACTCTACCATTTTGTTTTTCAGTCATTTCAGGCATATCCTACTTTTCATGACCTCAATTGAAGTTTTCTTGGTAAAGATACTAGAGGGATTTGCCACATCCTTCTCCAGCTTGGTTTACAGATGAAAAAACGAAGGCAAACTAGTTTAAGTGACTTGCCCAGGGTCACACAACTAGTAAGTGTCCCAATGTAAACTCAGGTCTTTCTGACTCCGGTCCTGTCCCTCCATCTGCTGCCCAATTTAATTATCTTTACTAAACTATAGCTGACCCCAAAAGAAAGTAACTCTGTTTCACCCTCTGGTCCATGACTTTATTTGACTGTAGAAAAAATACAATGATTTGTGATGCTACACCCCAATTCTCATCAAAGATGTTGTGCTGGAATGAAGACTCCTGATATCTTTCAATTTGTGTAGATCCTGGAATTATAGACTGTCAAACTAAAGACTAAAACTGCTTAAAAGTACCATAAGGGCTCCCTAATCCAACCCTGTTCCCTTTCTTGCCCATTTATTTGGTAAATAGCAATCATAATCAATGGCATGTGTGTGTGTGTGTGTGTGTGTGTGTGTGTATTTTAAAAGTGCTTTGTATGCCTGAAATGCAGTTTAAAATAGTATCTCATTTGATTTTTATAGGTTATTATTATTATCAGAGGAAACTGAGACTGAGAAAAGTTAAGTGACATGCCCAGTTACATAGATAAGTATCTGAGGCAGAATTTGAATTGAGTACTTTCTGATTCCAGGTCCAGAACTCTATCTCCTAGCCCACCTAGATGCCTCTGGGACAGAATAATAATACTGTGAATGCTTAGGACCCACCCTAAGTAAAACTGTGAGGGATACCAAGATTTTCAGCATCTCCTGCTTCTTTCTGCATTATTGTTGTCTCCCTCTCTTTGGCATGGCTCTGGGTAACTGGGGACCAGTCATGATAGGGAAAGAAATCCAACTGATTAACTAATCCACATTTAATAGTCCATGGCTTAATGAAAAGTATAAAGTACTATCCAAAAGCAAGCAAAGGAGTTGTATAATCATTAATAACCCCTGGCATTTATAGAAGCCTTAAGGTTTGCAAAGCCCTTTATAAGCAGTCGTGTCTCTGAGCCTCACAATATTGAGAAATAACAAGTGCAGGCATTTTCCTTTACTAATAGATGAAAAAAAGGGCATTGTGCTTTTGAGGATTAATTCTCAGGAGGCAGACTCTCTGAGTAAGGAGAAGTAAGGAAGATCTGGGGTCACTAGACAAATCTCTCTAGTTCTCAGCTTTTCCCAAGGCTCCCCCTATCCTCACTCTTCCATCCCATTGTTACCTGTCATAATAGAATGAGATTTAGAGCATGGAGAGACCCCAAAATGAAACTATTCAAATCTCATCATTTTCAAAGGAAGAATGGAACTGAGACTTGTGGATTTTAAAATTAATATTCAATAACTAAATATGATATTTTATTAAGTTTTATTAATAATAAACTAACCAAAAAATTAATTAAAAAGGTACTAATCAACCCACTCCCAAGAGCAAAAAGAGGAAGAGGGAGGAGTTACAGCCAATTATAAAACAACAACGCGACCACACAAACATGGAGTTGCAGGAGAGATTAAAAGGAATTTTGGAAAATAATAAAGGGGCAGCTGGGTAGCTCAGTGGATTGAGAGCCAGGCCTAGAGACAGGAGGTCCTAGGTTCAAATCTGGCCTCAGACACTTCCCAGCTGTGTTACCCTGGGCAAGTCACTTAACCTCCATTGCCACCACTCTTCTGCCTTGGAGCCAATACACAGTATTGACTCCAAGATGGAAGGTAAGGGTATCTATCTATCTATCTATCTATCTATCTATCTATCTATCTATCTATCTATATCTATATCTNTATCTATCTATCTATCTATCTATCTATCTATCTATCTATCTATCTATATCTATATATCTATCTACGTATAGATAGATATATAGATATAGATATAGATATAGATATATAGATATATATTAAAGGGAATTTTGGGAAATACTAAGGGACTTATGGGGGATACAGTCCAAGGTTCAAAATCTCCATTGATATAGACCCAGAGAGCAAATGACTTGCCCAGAGCTTTTGCTTCTAAATCCAGTGTCCTTTCTTCTACCCCGTTCTGACTTTCCTCATGCTTAGTTTCCGAAAAGCTCATGGTACTGTAGCTATTTGTGGGGGGGGCCAATAAGAGAAACAGAGTATCAAATACATATTTTTTTCTGGAGCCCATCAAAAGCTACTCTGTTAGTCAGAGTGTTGTGAGGAAGATTATTATTTAGTTGTTATGTAGGAGACTTAGCAGGAAGGGCTGGAGAATTCCACATGGAATGGGGAAGCAGGAAGTTGCTTGTTCTCTCTCTGAGAAGGACTCCATGGTTGTTGGGACAAGCAATAACTGACCCTGGGAGACCTCAGAGCCAGTGGAATTGCACCCTGATTCCCTGGGATCCTGGAGTGTGATGAAGGTTGGAAGCAGAGGACATCTATCCTGCATGACAGGGAGTGATCTGCGATCTGGTGGACAGCTTGCAGACTTTCTCTCCCTACTGGGCTACTTTGAATCAACAGTTCTGGAGGAGTTGGTTCCTGGCATCCTGAAAACATCTCTGGACTCTACTGTGAGGATTCCCACCCCAGACCTGTTATTCTCTGGGCCCTGCCTGGCTTAGATCTTAGATTAGTGTAGATAAGTCCCTCCCTTGACCCTGTGGTTTGCCCTTAGTTTGTAAGTGTAGAATCCCTTATTCGTATCCTTTATTATTGTTTCCCTCAATTAAACTGTTATAAACTTTTGCCTTTTGCCTGCTGGTTCCATAGGCCCTTGCTTAGGTGGGCTGAGTGACTGTTGGGGCCTAACTGCCATTTTCTGTTAACAGTTACCTCCTAGTAGTTAAACCTAGTCTCCCTACCTTGTTTGGTCCTGTCTTCTGTCATTCCTGTCACCCTCACACCCCATTGTGAACCCACAGATAATATTTAGTTAACTTCCCTGGTAATTCACCACTACGAGAGCCAGATAGGTTGGGCTATCTAATATAAAAATCCAAGACTCCTCTTTTGACCCCTTTTATGATCCATACCTTTTCTTATTGAAAAACATTATAGCCTTATTGGAAAACTTTAAGTTCCTAGCAAACCAATAGTCGAGAGGTTAACATTTTCTCCTTTGGTCAGAAATATAATTGCTTGGTTTTAGACAGTCAAGGTCAAATCTAGACAAATATTCCTCCAGTGGGGGCTATTTGCCCCTGAGAAAAGTATTCCCAGTCTTAGCTTGCTGATAATCATGTAGCTGAAAGACCAGCCTGGTTCTTATTTTCACCTTGAAGCTTCTGAAACCTCTTTGTATTGTCTAAGTTGTAATGGCATTTCTGTGCAGGCTTAAATCTTTCTCAGTTCTTTTGGGTAAAAGGGAGTTTGAATTTTCATATATATTAAACTTGTGACTCAATGGCACTTTGGAGAACCAGCTATTAGCTAACAGAAAGATGGTCTCTTGCGTCCCATTACTTTCTTATCAACTAAGCTGTCCTTATCAGATTATCTGGAGATGATAAATAGATTTCAACAACTATTGTCAGGTGAGTACAATGAATAAGCACAACAAGATAATAATAATAATAATAATAATAATAATGAGCATAATATTGATATATTATAATACTATATTATTATTAGCTAGATGGCATAGTGGATAGAGAACCAGGACTGGAGTCAGGAAAACCTGAGCTCAAATCTAACTTCAGACACTTCCTTGCTGGGTGACCCTGAGAAAGTCACTTAACCCTGTTTGTCTCAGTTTCCTCATCTATAAAACATGCTAGAGAAGGACACGGCAAATCATGCAGGAACCTTTGCCAGGAAAACCCCAAATGGGGTCTCAATAAAGAGCTGGTTAAGACTGAAATTTCTGAGCAAAATTATTATTATGAAAGTAGTAGGCCTGAGAATTCATTCAGGAGGATCAAAATATGATTAGTGTCTTTTTTCTAAAGGAGGTCAGTAAAGAACTTAATTCCACTGTAAGAGGACGCTTTAAACCCCATGACCTCACCCAATCAAAGGAATATTGCCAAGTTCAAACTCAGAGAGAACTTCTCTTCTGATGTTCCCTATTGCTATCATTTAAGACCTTGGCTTAATCTGTTTTCCCCTCTTCTTCTAATTTATATGACTATGACTACTTTGGCAGCATACCAATGGGCAGGGATGATTCAACAATTCAATTCAATTGTTGTTTAGTCATTTTTCAGTCATGTCCGACTCTCTGTGACCCCATTTGGGGTTTTCTTGGCAATGATACTAGAGTGGTTTGCCATTTCCTCCTCCAGCTCATTTTAAAGGTGAGGAACCAAAACGAATAGGGTTAAGTGACTTGGCCAGGGTCACACAGCTACTAAGTGTCTGAGGATGGCTTTGAACTCATTTAGATTGGTCTTTGTGAATCCAAGCTCAGTGCTCAATCCACCAAGTTATCTTGCTGCCCTTTCAATTCAGTTAGTAAGTACTTATTAAGTGCCTACTATATATTACACACTATGCTAAGCTCTGATGATATGAAGCACAGAAATGACTAGTCCCTTACCTCAAGGAACTTTTATACTCACACATACCTATAGATATATATGTTTATATTTATATACACACATGCATTTAATTCTATGTACATGTGTCTATACTATGTATAAAAAGTAATTTCTGGAGGACTAGTACCAGTAAAGACTTGGACAGGATTGGCTTTAGTTTGCAAACCTTGGTTTGAATTCTGCCTCTAACATTATAAGCTATGTGACCCTGGAAAAGGAATTTACTATCTTTGGATAATTTATATTTTCTGAAAAAAAAATGAAGGTGGTGGACTAGATGACCTCTAACATCCATTCTAGCTCTACAGCTGGGAGATATTTTTGGGTAAAGGAAGGAACTCCTCAGAAGATGGGAAGTTATTTTATGTAGCTTCATGACCACTTTTGCAAAGCAGTGTGGTACAGTGGAAAAGGTCTTGGACTCTGGCATCAGTTTTGATTCTACCTCTGATTCTGATATGTATAACATTGCATAAGTCACTTATTTTCACTTGGGCTTCACTTAGTTTGTAAAATGAGGAAGTTGCATAATATGCTGTTTGAAATTTCCTATAATTCTAGATGTACAATCATGCAGCCTGGAAAAAACATGAACATATACTACTAAATTAAATTCTGTGGAAAGACTCCTGGCTCTAGAGTCAGAGGACCTGAATCAAAATCCTATCCTTGTTTCTTAGTCCTGTAACTGATGGCAAGTCATTTAAGCTCCCTGGGTATCAGTTTCTACATCTATAAAATGAACTAATGAAAAAGGAATTGAATTAGATGACCTCTTATGCCCCTTCTAGTTCTCCAACTATGATCCTATGAGTCAAGAGATCTGAGTTTGAATCCTGATTCTCATACTTTATAGCTTTATTACCCTAAGTCAAATTTATTTAGCTTTTGGGAGCAAAAGTCATAACACTCACGATATAGTCTTTCAGACTTCTTGTGAGGGAAGTGCTTTGGAAACCATGAAGCCCCAATTCTTATAGAAATGTGAATTATCATTACTTATGTCATAGCATTATTAGGAGAAAAGCACTTTGTAAGCTATAAAATGTGACAGAAAGACAAATTATTCTTGCTCATATCAGGCTAACTCTGCAGATAGAACCAGGCTTCTCAGTATTTAGGAACAATCTGAGTGTTCTGTGTTTCTCGGTGCTGCTGAAAACAACTCTCCTTTCACTCTTATAACCATCTAAATCATTTGATAAAAAATGCTTTCTTTGTAGCAGGATTTCCAAAAGGAATATTTTGGGGCTTTGAGAGGAGTCTGGGCTGTGTCAGGAGATAGATAGAGGTATAGATAGATGTGTATATATATACATATATATACATATATATATATTGAGAGATATATAAATATAGGTAAGTATAGATAAATAGATGTAGCTATAGAGATGCCTCTGTATCTATGTCTAATTAAATCTCTATCTCTCTATTTATTCCTCTCTCCATCTCTCTCCCCCACTTTCTCTCTCTCTCTCTCTCTCTCTCTCTCTCTCTCTCTCTCTCTCTCTCTCTCTCTCAATCCACCCAGCCTCATCTGGAAGGAAAGAGGATTCTACCAATGAATTCGGGTACCTAAATCTAAGAAGTACAAGAGGTCATTTCAATTTTTGCATTTTTAAGTTTACATTGCTATGGAAGGCTTCCCCTATGTACTTTATTACACATTATCCTTTTGAATCACTGGACTACTATTCACTTCAGAGGAAAGGAGTGATAAAGAGGGTATTTTTAAAGTCTTGGGACTGTTTTAATCAGTGATAGCTTAAAACTCCCCCAGGACTTTTGGAATATCCTACATAATTGGTGAGTTGTGAAAACCTTGAGATGGACTGAAGGCGATTTCTAGGAATCAGTTAGTTAAAAGGAATTTTGGAGGTTCCTTAGTCAGTTGGTTAAAAAAAAAACTTTATGAAAGTGCTTTGTATATGAAGAACTGGGGATACAAAGAAAGATAAAATATGGTCCATGCCCTCAAAGAGCATATATCCTATTAAGAGAGACAACATCCAAACAACTTTGTTCATACAAGATATAGACAGAGTTCGGAACATTTTTCAAATGATGTGTGAAAATATAGATATCTGTCATTTGCATTCTCCTGATATCCCAGGCTAATAATCCTATCTTAAGAGGAAATTAATTTACTCTCAAGCAGCCTGTTCTTAATGAAACCACATTCCCTCTTTGTGTTCTTTTCTTCTTTATCTAGATTCCAACAATTGAAATGCCACACAACTATCAAACATGTATGCTGTGCAATGTATTGTGTTGGAGATGTAGCAAGAGAATGAGTTGTGAAAGACTTAAAAAAGACAAACTGGGGCTCAAGAGATAACAAGGACCCACTGGAGCTTATAGAATAGGGGTTGTAAATGATGAAGGCAGAATTGAGCATTACCAAGATTACATTGGCAGCCCAATGAAGAATGGACTGGAGTACGGGGAGGATTGAGGCAGGGAGCTAAAGGAGAAAATTTACTCTAACAGTCTGGCCATGAGTTGATGAGGGATACAAGGGAAGAGTATGAGATAATTAGGATGTATTGGAGGAATTTTGCAAAGGTGGAAATAAGAATTAGCAACAGATTGGATGGACTGGGAAAGGTGAGTGAAAGTGAGATGTCAAGAATGCCTCTCTCAATATTAATAGGGACATTCAGAATAGGAGAGAGATAGATTGAGGGGTGTTATGGAGGGAATAATGAGTCCAAATATACAATATGCAGTATGAGACATGAGACTAGCAGTAAAGGGAGGGTAGATGACTTGCCCAGGGTCATATAATTATATATATAGTCTTGAATTCAGGTTCTATATCTATATCTATATCTATATGTCATCTATATCTATCTATCTATCTATCTATCTATCTATCTATCTATCTATCTATGCATATATATGTCTTCTTTACTCCCAAACTCCCTCTCTATGCTTTATTTCACTCTGTCCTACTTGCTAATGATTGGGGTTGGGAAATAGATGAGGTAAATGGAGGAAGTCAAAGGAATTTATGAAAATGCTCTTTTTCTTTTAGTAATATTTCATTTTTCTCAATAACACATAGAAATAATTTTAAACATTTGTTTTCTCATATTATGAGCTATAAATTCTCTATCTCTCTTCCTTCCTCCGTCCTTTCTCCCCTGTCTGAGATAGGAAGCAATTTGATATAAGTTATATATGTGCTATCATACAATTCCTATTTCCATATCCATCATGTTGTGAAAAAAGACACATATCACTAAAATATAAATCTTGAAGAAAATAAAGTGAAAATGATATGTTTCCATTTGTATTTAAATTCCATCAGTTCTTTCTCTGTGGTGGAGAGAATTTTTCATTATTAGTCATTTGAAGTTGTCTTGAATCATTGTATTGTTGACAATAGCTAAGTCAGTCATAGTTTTTCATCATACAATATTGCTGTTCCTGTGTACAATGTTCTCCTCGTTCACTTCACTTTGCATCAATTCATCTAAATTCTTCCTGTTTTTTTTCTGAAGGAATTCTGTTCATCATTTCTTATAGCGCAATAGTATTCTATTACAATCATATCCCACAATTTGTTCTGCCATTCCTCAGTTGATGGACATCCCCTTAATTTCCAATTCTTTGTCATCACAACAAGAGTTGCTGGAAATATCCTTGTATCAATGGGTCCTTTTCCCTTTTGAAAAATCTCTTTGTGATATACATCTAGTAAGTGTTTTTATTGGATCAAAGGGAATGCCCAATTTTATAGCTTTTTCAGCATGGTTTCATCTTGCTCTTCAGAATGATTGCATCAGTTCACAGTTGCCCTGACAGTGTATTAGGGCCCCAGTGTTCTCACATCCCCTCCAACATTTAACATTTTCCTTTTTGATCATGTTAGCCAATCTGGGAAACATGGAGTGGTATTTCAGAGTTGTTGTAATGTGTATTTCTCTAACCAATAGTGATTTGGAGCATTTTTTCATATGACTACAAATAGTTTATTTTTCTTCTGGGAACTGTCTCTTCATATCTTTTGACCATTTTTCAATAGGGTAATGTTTTATATACTTAAAAATTGACTCAATTCTGTATGAATTTGAGAAATGTGACTTTGTTAGATATATGTGCTATAATATTTTTCCAAATTTTTTGTTGCCATTCTAATCTTGGTTGCATTGGTTTTATTTGTACAAACCCTTTTTAATTTAATGTACTTTTGTAATGTTCTCTAGGTCTTGTTTGGTCATGAGTTCTTTTCTTATAAGTCTTAAAGGTAAACCTTTCTATTGTTCCCCTAATTTGTTTCTGTTGTCACCCTTTATTTCACATTTTGTTTTCATTAATTCTGAAAAAAAGTTATTTCTGAAACAATAACAAGAGTATTGTTACTTGTTATGTTTTCCCTTTATCTTTATAATCGGTATATTTTGGTTTGTTTGTTTAATCACATTCCCCTTCAGATATGTCTTACTCCTTCCCTTGCCCATTAAGCTATCCCTTAAAACAAATAATGAAGAAAAAGAGACAAGTCAGGCTTACAAAACTAAGTAAAATATATCCGCACTGATTGTCTCCTAGTTGATCCGCTCCTAGTGGAAAGGGAAGGCCCTCCTTCCAGTCATGGGAGGAAGGCATATTTTTCCTTTGAGGTCAAGGTTGATTATCATAATGACCCAGAGGTCAGTATGTTTTGTCCACAGTGGTCACTATCCTATTCTGATTAGGGAAGCTAAGCAGAGACCAATTCTCCCCAATTCTGATTTCTTGTCATTTATTTTATATCTGGCATTTATGGAACACTTTAGGGTTTGCAAGAGGCTTTTACATATTATTTTATCATTATAACAACTCTGAAAGACATCCATTATTTAACCTTCATTTTACAGTAGAGGAAACTGAGACAAATTGTGGTTAAATGACTTGCTCCAAGTCATACACAGCTTTTTAAGTGTTGGAGGCAAGATTCAAATTCAGGTCTTCCTGCTTCCTAGATCACTTTTATCCACTGCATCGGCTAGATTCCTTTAAATTGTCTTGTCAAGGATAACAGGAGTCATGAAAAATTGCCTTAGCTGCATGTTTCCATGGCCAGAAGGACAAGTTTAGCTTCCAAAAAAACTTTGGCAGCACACAGGAAACTTATTATGCCTGAATCCTTCAGTATGGGCAGAAGAAGATATGGGATGCCTTCTGCTGGCTGCACCCAAAGTAGCCTAGAGATTCGGAGACAAATTATAATAATAATGACAATAATAATAGCCATAACTAGTATTTATATAAAGCTTTTACATAGCACTTAAGGTTTGCAAAACAATTTACAAATATAATTTCATTTTATCTTCACAACAACCCTGAGAGGTAGGTGCTATTACTGTCTTCATTTTACAGATAAATAAACTGAGATTTAACTAACTGAGATTAAGTGACCTGCTCAGAGTCATCCAGCTAGCAGGTACCTGAATCTGGCTTTGAATCTAAGTCTTTTTGACTGCAAAACCATTACTGAATGACACAAAGAGGCAATTAAAGCCTTCACTCTTTCTAGAACCCTGGACCCCAAATCCATTGATTCCACCCTGTCCTAAGGGAAATGATAGTCTAATCAATAATTCCAAAATTATTAACTAGCATTCCCATATCTGTGGCACCCAAACTGGACTATAATTTTATCCTCTCTTGTATTGTTTGCTAATGCTTCGCTTATGTGTTCACGATGACTCCTTGACCAGCCTGGGAGCTCTGTAAAGAGCAAGGACCATGTCTAATACTTTTGGGCATCCCTCACATCATCTTGAATACAGGTTTTTTTGATTTATGGAACTTTCTACCTAGGAGTTGACCAGGCAATTTATGGTTTTCAAACATGTATGTTCCATTTTTCTTGCCTTTTTCTACAGAACTCTGTATTGATTAGAATCTTGAACCCTTGGACTCCATCTCCAAAAATTCCTTTTCCCTTTCATGTACATGCATTGTGACATTGTTTGTATATAATTTCAGGGTCTCCTCCCCCTCGCTCTCTCTTCCATGTGAGTGGCTTGGGTGAGCTCCCTCTTGACTTGAGTTTTATTTTTTAGCTTCTCTTTTGCTTTGACTTAAATTTAATTTCTTATTTAATATAATACTTGGAGTATAGGATATTAATTTTAAAATCTGCAACTCTTATAAGTTTTCTTTAGTTAATGGCAGTGAAGGGGGAGGAAAATATTTTTCTAACGTTTTAGAAGGCAGTTCATGAGACTGGAGCATACTCACTCATAAGCCCAAGACACTGGAAGCCATGAAGGAAATTTGATTAGAGTCTCCCTCTAACATTCTCCCCTGGCTATTATGAGGCTCACTTCTTCTCCAGTTCACTCAGGCCTAGAAGCATCTGCCTTCTTCCCATTTCACCCATTCGAGGCAGGACAGAAACAAAACTGTCAGGGAATGATTGGCATTAGACAGAGCTCATTATGGCTGTTCCACTTCGTCCTTGTTATCACATTCACATCAAAAATGTACTCTAATGAATGCCACAGGAAAAACTTGGCACCTCCTGCAATTGCTCTGTGAACCCTTGAAGGATTGCTCGGTGTTAGCTGCCAGTCATGCCATGCTGATGTCTCCATTATCCTATCTTGGCCTGTCTTGAGGTTTGGGGGTTGGAGAGGGGGAACATAATGTCTCATCCCACAGAGGCTGTGCCTGATTAGACAGCCTAGGGTTTCATGGGAAACCTCAGTAATGTTGCTTGGATGAAGAAATAAAATTCAAAGCCAGCTGAATTACTTCCCCACATCATTTCTCCTCATTCTATGCCCACTGCACTGTGGGACAAATGCCCCTCTGACAGGTTTTCAGGATTCTTGGAGGCCTTCCTTGCATAATAGCTTGTGTTTATTTAAAGTGGATAAAAGAACATAGGATTGATGAGAAAAAATAAGGACATTTTGCTAAGTGTTAATCATTTAAAATCCTTATTATTAGATTGAAAGCACAACGAGGACAGGGATCATGTCTTGTCTTTGGAGGGCTCCTAGTACCTTGGACAGTGATCTACACAAAGTAGGCACTCAATAAATGTTTGCTGAATAAAGGGAATATTGACTGCATATGCCCAGTTTAGTGCTATGGACATAGAAGTATAAGAAGTGATCCCTGCCCTCAAGGAGTTCTGGGGAGAGATTAGAGAGGACTACTTTGAAACTTTAATGGATCTATGATCTCACTTATAAGAGCATCTCCTCCAACAGCATAGATCACAAGTCAAACATGCCTTTACATACTGTGTGACTCCTCTCTATGCCACCTCATCAATTCTCCATGGCTCCAACATATTGGGTGCATTATTCTAGATATCCTGATGTTATGTGGAGACCAATCTAGAAGTTGGCTGTCCATCCCATTTCTCCTTGTGCTCACTACTTTGATCAAAAATGTAATAAACCCCAACTAGTGTATAGTGGACCTATGATAGGTGCTGGAGATATAAAGACAATAGAAAATAGCCCTTGCCTTGAAGAACTTACATTCTAGGAAAGGGAGATTTACATATATAAGTATATACAAAATATATGTTAAATAAATATAAGGTTTTTAGAGAAGAGAATCACAACTGTGGGGGAATCAGAAAAGATTTTTGTGTAGAAAATGGTACTTAAACCTGGGCTTAAAGGGAATTACAGAATCTCAGAGGTGAAAGTGAGGAAGGAATTGCATGCAGGCCTGAGAGATGTTCAATGCAAAGGCATATGGATGAGAGATGGAGAGTCATATATTAGGAACAGGCAGCAAGCTATTTTATTAGTTGGACTGTAGAGCACATTAGAGAGAGTTGTATACTATAAAGATAAAAAGATAGAATGGGAGTAGATGACAAAGGGCTTAATTTTTTCAGTTCTTTTTTCCTTTTTTTATCTAATTAATTAATTTAGAATATTTTTCCATGGTTACATGATTCACGTTCTTTCCCTCCCCTCCTCCCTCCCCCTCCTGTAGCCAATGAGCAATTCCACTAGGTTTTACATGTATCATTGTTCAAAACCTATTTCCATATTATTAATATTTGTGATAGAGTGATCATTGAACATCAAACTCCTCAATCATATCCCCATCAAACCATGTGATCAATCATATGTTTTTCTTCTGCATTTCTACTCCCACAGTGCTTTCTCTGGATATGGATAGCATTCTTTCTTGTAAGTCCCTCAGAATTAGGACAAAGTGCTTTAGAAGCAAAAGAGTTGAGTTTATATTTGATCCTACATGTGACAGAAAACTGCCAGTTCACTGAGAAAGAGGGGAAACATGATAGAAGTCAGGTCTATGCTTTAAAAAGTTTCTTTAGCAGCTATGTAGAGGATGAATTAGAAACAAGAGAGAAACCGGAGGCAGGCAGACCATCAAGGAGGCTATTATAATAGCCCAGACAGACAACAGGTGATGATAACTTTAACTAATGCTATTACAATAATACTACTGAAAAGGGGATAAATGTAAGAAATGTTTGGGAATCTTCTTTTCTAGTTATGTTTATCTCTGATTGCAGCACTTAAGTTCTTTCAAGTTCATAATTTTTTGCTGGTAATATGTTTCAGCCTGCTTAATCTACCATTCTTTTCTCCATTGTCCTTTAGGCACCTCATGCATTTAATTCTTTAGCAATTTCTAGGATTCACAGCAATACATCAGTGGAAGAATAATAATTAAAATCGAGCCTTTTGTTGTAGGCAGCAGATCAGCATCTTTAAAAACTTAAAACATTTTCCTAAAGAAAATCCAACCTACCTTCCACTTCTAGTTATGTTTTGTCCTCATTTCATTATCTATGTGCCATTTTCTTATCCAAGATAAATGAACTAGTGTGTTGTCCATTCAGTATTATATCATAGTCAAGAAGACAATCCTACATATTGCCTTCTCAAACCAAGCATGCTCTCATTGTCTGATTATGATTATTTTTAATGAATATTTTGTAGAGATGGGAAAGTAAGCAGCATGCAGGTTAATAGTTTCATATTTAAAAAAAATAAAATCCCTATTTCTTTTTCTAAACTTTTATTGCCTTCTTCTCTTTTAGATATCTTGAGAACTGGTCCTTCAGTGCTTTCAAAATCATGTCATCTTTGCCTCTATGACTACCTCTGCATTTTTACTAGTTAAACTTCTCTTTCCATCTTTGTTTTCTTTAGTCAGTCAACAAGCATTTAAGTGTCTGCTATGTGCTAGGTCATCAGTTCCGTTCTATTTCTTCATGTTCTCTTCCTCATCTGGGGTTATAAAGTTACCATCTAAATGTGGTAACCCCAGTGCCATTGATGAAGAAAGAAGGTTATTGTAGACATCTCAACAGAACTATTCCATCTCTGTCTGCTTATTGCTCTCTTTTCAGCTCCATCCTTAATTGCTCTTAATATAACATGACTTAGTTGAATCTTTCACAAAGATTTCTTTAATTTAAGGTTTCATAGCTTTAGATCTTTAAGGGTTATTAGTGACTACTTAGTCAAACTCCCTCATATTATGTGTGAGGAAACAGGTGCTTAGAAAGGTCGGGAGACCTATTTAAGGTTACACAGGTAATACATAGCAAATCTAGCATCTGATCCTAGATCTTTTGAATCCAAATTTAGCACCATTTACACTGTATATTGATTTCTCTTTCTTGTTTTTCTCTTCATCTATTCTCTTATATATATGTTTTATATATAATTATATATATAATTGTATATAATTTTTATATATTTATATATATAAGAGTATATATATATACACATATATGTATATATATACACACATGTATATGTACATATATATGTGTATATATATATATATATATTATACGCTCACAATTTTCTGTCATTGCCCTCTGTAAGACTTTACAACTAAATTTCTTTTCTGAAATATTGTTGGCTTTGGCTGTCATGTTTCCTTTTGTGGCAAGAGAAACTATCTACAGAATGAATTCGTTTCTAGCTGTTTTTGGCCTCTTTGTTGTGATTATTAACATTTTGAAGAAAATGTTCTGTAGTTTTTGTCAGTGTCTGATTGCTTGCTGATCCCTCCCTTTTTTTAGTATCAATATATTATTTTCATAGATCAGATTGGAGTTACAGCATTTGGGTGCCATTTCTTCTCATTCTTCCAATACCATATGAGTTTGATGACTGGTGCTCTCATTAAACAAAGAGTAAATGTTGAAAATAAAATTTTCTCTGTTTTAAACAATAATAAATTCACTTTTATAATATTACTTGAATATTATTATGTTGAGTCCATCTCAACTATCTTCCTAAAGAAAGTAGTCAATATATCTAAGTAAAGTTTCTTGATAGTCTTTAATTCTTTAGCTGTTCTCACTTTTTCGTAAAACATTTTTTATTTCATTTTATTTTTTAACCCCCACATACATATGCATATCTTTGGATTTGTCACTGAGGATTAAATGATATATTGATTTAGGGTATGGTTCTTATCCAAATATTATGACTTACTGCAAGTAACAAATACAAAATAAAGGGAGAAATTTGAAACAAAGAATTGAGATGACAAGTGGTTTTGAAATGGCTCCACCTTTTTTCCTCTGCACTTTTCCCTCCCATTTCTGTGCATGGGAGATTAAAAAGGATGATAGGGTTAACAAAATTGGTGGTCCGCAGACTAGAATAGCTTTAGAAGTTTAATGGAAAAAGAGCTGCTAAAATGGTTTTGAATTGGTGCCATTTGGCAATGAGTCTTTAAGTGGGAATTATAAAGAGTTTCTAAAACTAAGTAGACAGAAGCTTTGAGCAAAGAGACTTCCCTTGATGAACAGGAAGTTGAGATTAAAAATAGACAATGTGCATTTTTCTGGATAGATGCACAGTGTTCAAAAAAGGCTTAGCCTAAGGAAAAAGGGATCACTTTACAAAGGGAAAAAGTCTATTACAAACATGGTTCTAAGAACTAATTGATCTTTTCAGGAAGAAAAAGCAGCTAAGGATTTCTTTTTCTGAAACTATGACCATTCAGATATAGTATCCTTTTCTTTTTCTAATTTAATTATCTTAATTTTATCCCAGTAACAAATCTACACATAAGTTTTCTAAGGTTATATGATTCATGTTGTCTCCCTCCTCTCTTTGCTTTACTCTCCCATAGTTGACAAGCAATTCTACTGGGTTTTACATGTACTATCACTCAAAACCTATTTCCATATTGTTCATTTTTATAATAATCTTTAAAAACTAAAACCCCCCAAATCATATATCCAAATAAGTAAGTGATAAATCATATGTTTCTTCTGCATTTCTATTCCAATAGTTCTTTCTTTAGCATTGGATAGCATTCTTTTCATACGTCCCTCAGAATTGTCCTAGATTGTTGTATTGTTGTTAGTAGCAAAGTCTATCACATTTAATCATCCCATAATATTTCAGTTACTGTATATAATTTTCTCCTGGTTCTACTTATTTCAGTCTGCAATAGTTCATATAGTTCCTTCCACTTCTTACAGAAATCAACTGTTTCCTCATTCATCATTATAGCACAATAGTATTCTATCGCTATCCTATACCACAATTTGTTCAGCCATTCCTCAGTCGAACGATAACCCCTCGGTTTCCAAATTTTTGCTACCACAAAAAGCACAGCTATAAATATTTTCATACAAACTTGTTCTTTCCCATTTTTTCATTTCTTTAGGATACAGATCTAATAGTGGTAGTGATGAATCAAAAGACATGCATTCTTTTTCAACCTTTTGGGCATAATTGCAAATTAGGCTCTCATTTTCTAAAAGAGCTTAAATTTAAGTTTCTGAGGTTTAAAGTAAAAGAGTCTTAGAAGATTCCTTCTTCTTCCTCTTCCTTTCTTCCTCTCATGGGTAAGAGGTAGCATTTCAGTTGAACCTAGAAGCAGGAAGCAAAAAGAAGTTGCACAATCTTGCTCCTAGTAGAACCACTATTTATTGTGACCACCAGAGACAACAGAATAACTGGGAGATAATGAAATAGCAGCTACATCAGACTCTAGGAACAATTTCAGTTAATGACTACCATATCCACAATTTTGAGAAGAACAGATGTCATTAAAGGCCAGCAATGAGCAAGATCTATAGAAACAGCTCAAATCAGCAATGGCCCTGAAACATTAGAGATACAAATTATCTGTGTTTTATGGTCACAAACTACCAGAGTATGAGCCCCTGAGGTTTCTACTCTTCTGAGAGAAGAGTGGACAAGTGATATCTGAAAGTTGTACAAAAGTGTGCCTCAGGCTTATGAGGAAAATAATATATTTCTATTTATCTTGTGTGATTTTATTGTATACCTTAGCTTTGAATTAATTTTGCCCTCTAATTTGCTAATTTAAACATATATTTCAGTAGGGCTTCATAATCTATGATTTTATAAGTGGATATAGGTTCATAGAATACCTTGAACCTGAGGTAGCTTGTATGGGAAGACCCATGTGAAAGTTGTGTTGTCATTCCAGGTGCTACATTCATTTAATTTGGAATTTACTGAGCTGTCTGTAGAAACACTCTAGCTTCTCATTTTCTACCATGTTTACTAGCACATAGATTTCAGTTATTTTCCTAGTAATATTTTTGCAAATGATAATCATAAGAGTTGTGAGTATTCTAAAAGGTTGGTACAGAGAGGTATATTCCCAATGACATCTGTGCAGTTGCTGCTGTGTGTGCAATGTCTCTAGCCCCTATTAATAGTTATTCAATTAACACCCAGAACAGAAGAGGAAAAGTCGAGAGTTTACACAGCTACAGGTATTCAAGAAGTGGGAAGAAGAATGGTGGAGAGTATTGGACAAACCTCTTCAAGGTGGTATGATTGTATGGAAGACCAATATAAGAAGTCTGTAGGGGAAATTGAAGCACAACCAATTAAGTCATCCTCCAATCAGGTTGATGATTTCTTATTGTCTGAGTCTCTATTAGTTTAAGGAACAATTGAAATGGCCAATATCAAGGAGACCACTCCCTTTAAAGAGCCTGCAGCAATGCAATGACCCAGGACAACTCTGAGGGACTTAGGAGAAAGAACACTATCTACCTTCAGAGGAAGAACTGTGGGAGTAGAAACACAGAAGAAAAACAACTGCTTGATCACATGGTTCGATGGGGAATGATTGGGGATATAGACTCTAAAATGATCACCCTAGTGCAAATATTAATAATATGGAAATAAGTCTTGACCAATGACAGAGGTAAAACTCAGTGAAATTGCACGTGGGCTGTGGGAGGAGGGGTGGAAGGTGGAGAGGGAAAGAACATGAATCTTGTAACCATAAAAAAATATTCCAAATTAATTAATTAAATAAAATTTTCTATTAACAATGAAATTAAAAAATAAAAACCCTGCAGAAAGAGTGAGGTGGGGGGAAAGTTACTTTGAGGCCATGTTTTCTGGTGCCAATTTCAGTCACTGTAGAAAAGGAAAGAACATGGGACCAAACTTTTTTTAGCTTCTTCACTTCTGCTGTTGACTGTGAATGGTATTTAAAGAATTAGTGGGAACTAAAACCCTTTGATTTTTAGTGGACAGAAAATAAGCAAATGGGCAGAGTATTGGTAGATGTAGAATAGTGTCATCCACTGGAGATCCCCTTCCAATGACACCTATTTTCAGAGCAGCCTGGACAAAGAGGGATTGCATGATCTGAACAGTACAACATTGGAAGACAGAGACATTGTGACGGGGCCTTGATGCTTTTTCCTTTGGGGACTTCCCTAAACTCTAGTACCCCAATTACTTTTGTCTCTTTAACTGGCATTCCCATGGGTACTGCACTCCATTCCCAGTTCCTTCTGGGAACTTCCCTCAACACCTAAATCTAAGAAGATCTTATACTCTATGAACTAGGTCAAAGTCTATCCTTGGGACTGGGCAGCAGCTTATCAACTCAATGAGAATATATTACGGTGTCTCCCAGAGCATCTCTGTAGGACGACTGCTCATATAGATAGAGAATCATATAGCCCTGGATAACTTGTAAATGGCATTCAGCTAGCGCTACTATGGCCATCTCGGGAGACCACTGAGTTAGCTGTTCATGCCCTCTACTTCCAGTACACTTAGTGGAGCTGTTGCAGCTGATGTCATTAGCCTTTCCCCAGCCTCCCAATCCTAGATTCTGGTCCCTCTCAAGTATGCTAAGCTGAACTTGGCTCTGAAAAGAGGCAAGAGTGAAGGGGACAGGACTCGAATTTACTAGCGAGGCAGGGTCTCTTTTTAGGGAAAAGATTAGCTTTAGGGGGACAAAAGGGGGAGAGGTAGTTTGGTTTGGTTAGTTTGCATTTTGAAGGTCTTTTAGGGGTTGTCAACTTTCCGTGTGGGATTCTTCGTTAGAGGAGTCTGTTGGGATGTCTCTAAAGTGATCCTCACCTTATTCAATGTTTCACCTATGTAATTTTGCCTTCTGTGATTCTAGTTTGAAAGGCAAAAGAAGGGAAGAAGATTTCATAGCTTTTCTTGCACAGAACTCTGCATATTACTTCCCAGTTCAAGAAGCTTCTGAATGGCTCAAAATAAAAATATTTAAAGTATTTCATAATCTGACTCCAAGTTATCTTTCTGAATACATGCCATATTTTTCTTCTTCAGGGATTTTTCTTTCAATCATAACTGGTCTGTTTGCTGTTCCCCCTGAATAAATGACATGATGTCTCCTTCCTCTGTACTTCTACCAGAGTAGTGCACCATCCCTGGAATGTTCTTCTTTCATCTCTTTAAGTTCCTAGTTCAAATCAGGCACTACTCTGCTGTCACCTTCTACAAAAGACATTTCTTAACCACCCCCCAGTTTTTAGACCTTTCCCTCATCTGACTACAGAAACATACATACTCATATACATATTTAGACACACATACATACAAACATATTCATACTTAGACACTCATATATACATATTGATAATATTTATTTAAATATACCTATCTATGCACTTTAACTATGTTGATTCCTCATAGAAAGTAAACTCTTTGAAGGAAGAAGGATTTTTCTGTCCCCCCCACCCCATTTTATAACCTTTATATTGTCAGTGCTTGGTATACTGCTTGACATCTAATAGGTACTTAAGTGCTTGTTGATAAAAAAATAATTTGATGGGGAAGAAAGCTCCTGGGGTGTAGTCAGAGATCTATCTTGGGAGGTGGTGTATGAGCTGAGCTTTGAAAGAATTCAGGAATCTCAGGGTGTGGCGGTGAAAAGGAAAGACTTTTCAAGAATAGGAGATATCCTGTAAAGAGGTACAGAGAAGGAAAATGAAATATTGAATCTGTGGAAATGTATCTTATTAGGCCAAGTTAACTAGACTATAGAATCTATGATAGAGAGTGATAGGGAAATTGTTCAGATAGGTAGATGGGGTACCAGATTGGCCTCAAATGCCAAGCTGGGGAATTTTTACTTTATTGAAGATTTTTGAATAGAAAAATAGATAATTAGGCCCAGGGGTGTCCTGGAACCAGCTGGTACTGGCTCTGATTGTTAAATTTTCAGTATGAGCACTTATACCTCAGAAATCAGCACATGCTACACATTAGGTCTTCATTTATTGTTTTTTGAATGACTGGATTTAAAGGTAGAATAAATATTAATACTGTAGAATAAACATAAAATAATGTTTGCATACAATTTTTCCTCCAGAGACAGTCATTAAGCATTTATTAGTGTACACCCTAGTTAGACCTATTTCTCAGAGAATATTAATTTAGCAGCTATATGAATAGATCTAGCCTGAAGTCAGGAAGACCTGGGTTGACATTCTACATTGTCCGTGTGACTCTCAAAAAGTCACAAAATTTCCCAATGCTCTAGGAAATTCTCTAAGACAAAGTTTCAGAAAAGATACTGACTTAAGATTGATATGTAGCATTTCTTTATCCATAAGTTCCTCATTTTAGTGAAGTCACAGGACCATGTTCTGTCCCTTAAAAATGATAGATTAGAGCTGGAAGAAAAGAGAGCAATAAAAAAGACTGTTACGAAGATCTTGGCAAAAAGCGATGAAGGCCTGAAAGAGGGTTATTAAAATATCAATATATTGTATATATCAGTATGGATGTATATAAGAAGTAAGATTTGAGAAATGTTGCAGACATAGAATCAAGACTTTCAAAGTGATAAGAAGTTGATTTAGGGAAAAGCCAGAGATGACTCCAAAGTTGTGAACCTAAAAAACTTGAATAAGTGAGAAATTTGAAGGAAGTAGTTGTCTGTGTGTGTGGCCACTAGTGGAAGAGAAATATCTGGAGTCATTTTCAAATCTTACCTGCAGTGTTGAGTTTCCTCCTTAGTAAAATGAGGGGATTATACTAGATGCCCACCAAGGTCCCCTCTGAATCTTGATCCTATTACCCCTTGGTTCTCACTGTCCCTCATTCCCAACAGAGCTCTGTCTCTGGAGTAGAAGAAAGGGAGAGGGTGAACTTCACAGCTTCTAGAGAACGGCTAGATTATTGTGGCTCAGAGTAACCAGAGAATGCTTCATAGAGGAGTTAGATTTGAGCTTTGAGTTGGACTCTGAGAGATCCAAGGAATTGTCAAAAATGTGTATGTGATTACACGCACATGGGCCCACAGGCAGAAGGAAAATCTTTTTCTGGGCTACAAGAAATTGATTGTACTTTTTTACTTTCAGAAAAATTCATATTGAGATCAACTTTTGTAACCTGCTTTGCAGAAAAAAAAACACAAAAAACCTTTCAGGGAGTTATATTACATTAATGTTAGCTTTTCCAAAGAGGGTTTTTTCTTAAAAAAGAAGAAAAACAGGAAAACACATACCTTACAAGCAGAACAATTCCTTGAACATGCAGTGTTTTTCAAAGATAAATCATGAACACAAATTTATCCCAAGTATCTAGTATTGGAGGAGAAAAACCGCACTGTTCACTGTCTATTTCCCCAGCATTTATTACTTACCCAACATGAAAGGATAATACCCTAGTGATGAGAAAATGGTGCCCAAGGCCATTGAGCATCTTTGAATTAAGCATTGTAAATATCCCCAACAGCATGTTTAATTAACTAGGATACTTGGTTTATATTAAATCTACATCAACTAATATTAAAAACATATATATTGAAGCTAAACAGCTTAAGAAGTTCTCAGTATCTGATTGTGGAATTGTTCATTTTCGAAGCACAGGTTCATTGAATCTTTCCAAATTGAGCTTTGGGGACTAGAGCTCTACAGTTGGTTTGGAAAGGAAACTGGGGCAAATTATATTCTTATGCTTCATTATAAGCCCTGCCATTGTAAACGTAAACATCTCATGTAAAAGTAGACTAACAAGACATGGAAAGAAATAAAAAGAGAAGAATAGAAAAGGAGAGTAGGAGAGAGAAGAAAACGGAAGGAGAGCCAAGGAGAAGAGGAGAGGAAGGAGAGAAAAGAAAGCAAAGGAAACGGAAGAAGAGGGCCTCAATTATGTATCCATCAGCAAATATTTATCTACCATCTACTAAGTGCCTGGCACTGTGCTAAGTATTGTAGGTACAATAAGTGGCAAAAGATAATCCTTGTCCGTAAGGACCTCACAGTCTAATGTGGGAGATAACCAACATGCCAATATATAAAAACAAGCTATGTACAGAATAAATGGTAAATAATTAGCAGATGGAAGACACTAAAATTAAAAGATTTGCCTCTTTTATAGATTCTACATAATTTGAATGGGCAAGGCCATCTGAGGTCGTTTACCTTTCCCATCAATAAATCTTGCATAGGTATGATTTAAAACATCACAGCTAAGGCATCATCTATATCTTATTTGATGACCTACAGTTAAGATGTAATCAACACTTCTTGAATCCCAGCATACTTTGGTATAATCCTAATTATTAGAAAGTTTACTTAAAAAATGAAGATCAAATCTTCTCTTTATTTTACAATCTTTACTCTTACTTTTGCCTTTTGAAGTCAAGTAGAAAAGTCTAATTACCTTTATTTTGCCTTCTCTTTGGATTTGAGGTAATTTCTCTAAGAGTCCCAAGAAGGTGATTCCCTTTATAAAAATAATGGGGGTTTGATAACTATCTGACATATTGTAGTTCAGTATGCCTCTCAGTCTCAAGAATTATCTTGGATTCAAAAAGGTGAAATGAATCATGCCCTTGAGTCCGTAAAGAGACACACACCATCTACAAGAGACAGAGGGCTGAAGAAGGGGAACTCCCAGAATCAAGCTGGAATGAATCAGTGGCATAGAGGCTATCAGCAAAAGGAAAAAAGAAAAAGTGCGGTTGAGATGAAGCAGAGAAAGGAGAGATTGAAGAGTGTCATTATCCTTATGGTTATCTCAGAGCAGAACACTTGAGTTAAAGCTCAAGGACTGAGGGAACTACCAAACAAAAGGCTGCTGCTTCCTTCAGTTTCCCCTGTAGGGGAGTGTCCATAAATGAGTATCATAACAGGGGGAGTTAGGTGACTTAGTGGGTAGAAAATCAGGCTTGGAGACTGGCTAATCTGACCTCAGAAACTTCCTAGCTGGGTGACCCTGGACAAACCACTTAACCCCAATTGTCTAACCTTTACTGTCCTTTGGCCTTAGAATCAATCCTTAGTATCAATTCTAAGAAAGAAAGTAAGAGCTCATTTTTTTAAACAACTGCTGTAAAATTATACTTATTTCTTTACCACAATATAAGTATGTGGTAATCTGAATTTTTGCCTGAACCATAAAGAGGTAAGGCATTTCCTTAGAGATGAGCATAAATTCAAATTAGGACAGAAAGTCAAAACTTGTCTAAATGTTAGTAATTTTGCAAAATGGGGGCTTTGAGCTATTGTGATTTTACTCCCAATTTTCTACTAAGTTACATTAGGTAATAAAGCACATGGAACATTAGACATGAAGGCAGGAAGACTGGAGTTCAAGTCCAGCTTCAGACCCCTATTAGCTATATGACACTGGACAAGCCACTTAACCTCTGTTTGCCTCAGTTTTTCAACTATAAAAATGGGGATAACATTATCAATCTCTCAGAGTTGTTGTGAGAATAAATGGAGATATAATATTTGTAAGGTATTTAGCACAATTCCTGGCACATAGTAAGTCCTGTTGCTGTTGAGTCGTTTTTAGTCATATCCAACTCTCTGCAACCTATTGGGAATTTTCTTGGTAACAATTCTGGAATGGTTTGCCATTTCCTTCTCCAGCTTATTTTACAGATGAGGAAACTGAGGCAAGCAAGGTTAAATGTCTTGCCCAGAGTCACCCAGCTATGAAGTATCTGAGTCCAGATTTGAACTCAGGAAAACGAGTCTTTAGTGCCTAGTACTCTGTTCACTGTGCCACCGAGCTGCCCATAAGAGTTGTTCTATATGTACTTATTCTTTTCTTCCCTTCTCTCTACATTCCTCTCCATCCTATTTAATATAAACTCCATAAAACAGCATGGGAAGGACCAGTGGACATGAGGGGTCATCATCTTGCTTCAAGACTAAAAGAAATAAAATACTAATTGTCTTATGGTGTAGAGATTAAATTCATAGAGACAAAGGAAGTAAAGAGAAGAGAAAAAACAGGCATGGTCGCTTGTACCTAGCATAGAAATGCTCATAATCACTAGTGTTATTTTTACAAAAGAGCAGCAAAATGGCAAAGTGTACCAGCCTTGGAATCAGAAAGGCTCACCGACCTGAGTTCAAATCTGGCCTCAGATACTGACTAGCTGTGTGACTTTATGCAAGTCACTTAACCCTATTTGACTCAGTTTCCTGATTTGTAAAATGAGCTGGGGAAGGAAATGGCAAGCTACTACACGATTTGTGCAAGAAAACTCCAAATTGGATCAGAAAAAGTCCAACACAACTGAAAATGATCCAAGAACAACAAAAATCATAGAAAGAATCTTATATTTATACTCAAGAGACTAGGTTTGAAGCCTTACTCTAACACTTTATCAATTTTGTGTCCTTATGAGCCTATCACCTCTTTGAGTTTCAGTTTTTGAATCTTTTAATTGAGAATAATGATACTTTGACTACCTACCTCAAAGGGTTATGAGGAAAATGTTTTATAAATCATAAAACATTATGGCAATGTAATCTATTATATGCAGGGTTATCCCAAGGATCAAATGAGGTAATTAATGCAAAGTCCCTTGTGGGCCATGAAAAGTGATATTGATGTCATGTCATCAGGTATAGTTCAAGTTTCTAAGAGGAAAGGTGATCCATAGAAGAAAAGTATTTGTCTTCTTGGAGTTGAACAGGATTCTGGGAGAGAAGGAACCCCAAAACTTGGTTCAAAGAGCTCCAGCTCAGAAAGAATTTCTTTAAAGGCAACTCCCAATGGTTATAGTCAGATAAATTTCAGGTACTGAGAGATCAAAAGATCAATCAATTTATTGAAGACCTACCATGTGCTAAGTACTAGGGATACAAAAAGAGACGAAAACAGTCCCTTCTCTTAAGGAACTTACAGTCTAATGGGGGAGACAATAAGCAAACATATATAAAATATACAGAAAAATATATACAGGATAAAAAGGGGAAAATTAACAGGGAATAGGAAAGGCTTCCTATATGTGGGGGCGGTTATTTGGGACTTAAATAAGCCAGAGAGGTCAATAATTTCAGGAACAAGATCCCCCTCCTAGATTAAACTCTTCACTAATCTTCTCATCCCTCTTTTGCTAATTCAAACCTTAACTGACACATATTCTTCAACCTTCTTCTCCCTCCTGTTTGAAGGGCAGGAGGGTGGAATATTAAATCCCTCTCTTTATAGAGGGCAGAAACTGGAGTTTTGTGCACTCCACTCTGCATCTGCTGCTCTGCCTGGTTTCAGCTCCAAGAAACAAGATATCCACTGGTACCCTTACCCCTTGGCCGCCTCCTTTTGTATGTTGTTTCTCCCTGCTTTCCCAGACTCACTGTGAGCTCCTTGAGGGCAAAAACATTTTTATTCTCTTATTAACTGTATCCTCAGTGCATAACATAGTGCCTGGCATGATATAGTAGGTACCAAGCATTGTTGTAACTTCCATGTTAAATCTGAAATATGTATGTTTTAAAAGCTGTATGTGATGGAGATTCACAGTCTCATATGTGGAACTTTTTTCCTATGCTTTGAATGTGGACATGTTTATGTTTGTGAATGATTATCAAGTTCATAGTAATAAAAGGAAATTTTAAAAAATATTTATTGAATTTGGAAAAAAAGTTAGTCATAGGGGAAGAAGAAGAACTTTCATGCATGGGAAATGGTCAAGAGAATTCGTGGAGCCAAGAGACAGAGTGTTTTGTTTGTGGAACCCCCAAGAGGCTAGTGTCAATTAAGGAAGAACATTGTTGGGGAGTAAGGTATAAGAAGACTAGAAAGGGAGTGGCGGGTAGGTTATGAAGGAATTTGAATGCCAAACAGAGCATTTTGTATTTCCTCCTGGAGGCAGTAGGGAGCCATGAGAGTTTATTGAGGAGGGATAAGGAATGACATGGTGAGACTCCTGTTTTAGGAAAATTACTTCAGGGGATGAATGGAGGATGGGTTGGAGTGGGGAAAGACTGGAGGCAAGCAGATCCCTCAACTTGTTCAGTTGTTTCAGTTATGTGTGACTCCATTTGGGCTTTTGGGCAAGGATAGGTGGTTTGTTATTTCTTTCTCCAGTTCATTTTACAAATGAGGAAACTGAAGCCAACTGAGTTAAATGACTTTCCTAGGTCACATAGCAACTAAGTGTCTGAAGTCAGATATCCACTTAGGTCTTCCTGGCTCCAGGACCCCTGTTTTAACCACTGTGCCAACTAGCTATCCCAATCCCCTAGCAGGCCCTTACAATAATCAAGTGTCTAGTCAAGCAAGAAGCCTAGAAATAACCTATAGTAAGGGATAAATCAGGGGCTATGGCAAGAAGGCAGGTACCCTAAACTTGTTCCGGAAAAGTGCATCCTTATGGCATTATACAAAAACAAGCTGCTATTAGTTATTTCAGGTATGAAAACTCTCTGATAGAAAAAAAATCCCTTCACAGGGTCAGGCTTGCCTCTGCAAAAAATGGAAAGAGGGTCAAGTTTATCTTTACTACTTTATTCTCTTTGCTAAGCTCTTTTTTGTCCTCTTACCATTTCCTTAAAGCATGCAGTATAAATTAGTTTTGTCAGCTGGCTTTCCAGAGACCTGGAAGGATGAAAGGAATAAGTATGTAGTGACTAAATACTCTGTCTTTCCAATAAGATTTTATGTTTGAAAAGCAGATTGTGTGGAGAGGGTGATGATTAACATTAAGAATGAAGTGCCAATAGCAGAAAGTCAGGCATAAATGGAAAATAATTTAAGACATTAAAGTCTTTACTCCTGAAAACCCATGAAATTCTTCCATTTGAGGACTGTCCTGAGCATTTCAGGTATAAAGGGGTCACCACTGGCATTTCCTGATGGTAAACCTTTGTTTGGGGCTATTGAAAACTTCCCCTAAGGAGGTTGTAGGTGGGTGTGCCTATTGGCTCCTCCTTAAGAGGTCTAATGACATCTCGTTAAGTGTCAGAAACAGCACCCAAGATGGTTGGCTCCTCTAAGTAAGAGCCTACATTTTAGAATCAAAGAATCCCAGGAAAACTTCTCTCCTTTACCCAGGAGGCTGGGGTTCAAGAACTCTCACCATTTGGTCCCATGCCTCCCTTTTCTAAGTCTGCCATCTTTCAGGCTAAGGTTAGTCTACTCCCTCGCTGAGGCTGAAGCCAGCAATTTAGGGTCCTACAACTCTCCCCTTATTCTAGGTGTATCTTAGTGCTTGTTGGCTCTGCTACAGATCCGTGCCATAAGAACATCATTAAATTGCTTCTATTGTAACAGGATCACCTAGGACCGGGGTACATTCTTTTTCTTTTTTTAATAATCTCTTACCTTCTACCTTTGAAGCAATATTATGTATTGGTACAATAGGGATGAGGGGAAGGCGTTGGGGGGTAAGTGACTTGCCAAAGGTCACACAGCTAGGAAGTATCTGAGGATCAACTCTGGAATTCCCATCTCTGGGCTCATCTCTCTAATCACTGAGTGATCTGGATGTTCCCAACACAGGTGCATTCTTAATTCTTCTTCTGTTTCCTAATCTCTCCTGAAGACAAGGAAAAAATAAGCACAAAACATTCTACAGATCTTTTTATAGGTTAGTGTAAAGGAGTAGTACTTTTCATATAATCTCCCCTACATAAATGAGAGCTATTCAATCAATTCATGTCAAGGGAAGTCCCAATTATTGAGAATTAATCAGGAGATTATCATCAATGAAGTGCCAACAAATCTGATCATACCCTTCTAAGGGAGGTGCTGTCAAAAGTACCAAATAAAAGTTCACCTTCCTGTAACGTCTATTAGTTGATCAAAGGATGCCCTTGATCAACCCTAATAAATATAATTAGAAGAAAATTGAATGATTATATAGTGGGCACCATCATTCTTATAGCTATCTAGGTTACACCCTTTAACTAATCACTGATTTATCAATCTCTCTTACATTCTACATCAGATAGGTTGTCAGGCTTTGTTGATCCTATCTCCTTAATAACTCTCATATCACTCCTTTCCAATCACATGACTTCCACCCCAGTTCACAACCCTCCTCGCTTCTCACTCTGACTATAGCAAAAGTCTCATAATTGAATCCTTCCCTTGTTTTTTTCTTGTTTTTCTCCTATTCAATCCATCCAACAGGCAACTGATATATTGGTATTACCAGAACACGAATTCCAACCATGTTACTCTTCTGTGCAAAAAAAAAACACTCAATAGCTCCCTGTTGCTTAAAATAAAAGAAAAACTCTGCAGCCTGTCATTTAAGGTTCTCCACAATTTTATTTTTACATTTTACAAGCTTGGTCCATATTACTTCTATTCCTACTCTATGTTCCTGTCAAACTGATCTTGCTATTTCACAAACTCAACATTCCATTTCTTATACCTGCTTCTTTGTCACATGCCAGGCATGCTTTCCCACCTCAACTCTGACTCTTAGCATCCCTAGATTCTTTTTTTTAAGCATCAGATTCAGTAGCTTTTCTAATTGCCTCAATGGTTACTAATCACTCCCTCCTCAAAATTTTTTTTCTTTTATTTCTTTTTAGAATATTTTTCCATAGTTACATGATTCATGTTCTCTTTCTCCCCTCTTCCCTCTTCTTCTTACAGTGCTGACAAGCAATTCCACTGGTTTATACATGTGTTATTAATCAAATGTATTTTTATATTATTCATATTTGTAATAGAGTCATCTTTTGAAAACTACAACCTCAAATCATATACCATATAACCAAGTGATAAATCATATGTTTTTCTTTTGTCTTTCTACTCCCACAGTTCTTCCTTTAGTTGTAGATAGCATTCTTTTTAATAAGTCAATTATATTTAATCATCCCACAATGTTTAAGTTTTTGTGTACAATGTTCTCTTGGTTATGCTCATTTCACTCCACATTAGTTCATGAAGGTCTTTCCAGTTCTTATAGAAATCAAGCAGTTCATCATTCCTTACAGCATAATAGTATTCCATCATGATTATATGCCACTATTTATTTGGCCATTCTCCAACTGAGGGACACTTCCTTGTTTTCCAAAATTTTGTCACCACAAAAAGCACAGCTATAAATATTTTTGAACAAACTTTTTTATCTCTTTGGGGTACAAACTTAGTAGAAGGTTTCAAAGGGCATGCCATCTTTTAAAGCCCTTTGGGCATAATTCCAAAATGCCTTCCAAAATGATTGGATCAATTCACAATTCCTTCAGCAATGCATTAGTGTCCCAATTTTGCCACATCCCCTCCAACATTTATTATTTTCCTTTACTGTCATTTTCACCAGTCTTCTAAGTGTGTGAGGTGGTACCTCAGAGTTGTTTTCATTTGCATTTCTCTAATCACTTCCTCAAATTTTCTTGTATTTATTGATCTTTATATATCTCATAGCCCTTATTAAAATGTAAGCTCCTTTAGGACAGGAGCAGATTCATTCTTTGTCATTAAAGCTCTAGTCTGTAGGATAGTGCCATGCACCTGGCAAGTATTTAATAAATGCTGGAAGAGGGTTGGGGCAGGAAAAATAGATAAAAAAATATCCCTTGGATGAGGAAACCATTGATAAAAATCAGCATCTTCTCTGTAAGTGATAGTTTTAGACACTGGCCTAGGTCAATTAAAGATTAAGTGGCTCCTACTGGGTCACACAGTAAATATTAGTCAGGGTCAGGAGATGAACCCTTATATTCCTGGCTCTTAAGTAAGTTCCCTTTCCACTATACAATACTATCAATAAATGCTTACCAAATGTAAAAGTTATTTTTAAAATGGGTGCCTCCTACACAGGATTTCTAGCTCATGTCCCTTCAAATATATTTTGATTTTAAAATTAACAATGGCATCGAGAAGCTGATGACTAAATTGTTCTTCCTAGTTAAGGAGGCAAACAGTCAAAATCACACATGTTCTCAAAGCCTTCAGTCCTACATTAATTCTGGTCTCCTACATTCTCAGCTTTATCATCCTTAATGTCAGAAGAAATCTTTTAAGTGTCTGTAAGGTGCTAATTCTGTGGGCAGCACAGAGGGCAGATACATGTCAAAAAGATATGTCCCCTACCCTCTTGGAGCTTATATTTTGGTGGGGACATATGACACATGTACAGATTACCTAGAATACAAACTGATATATTCTATGAACAGAACAGTGAGATGTATTATTTAGGGTCCAAGGGAGAAAAGGTCTGATCAACTTAGGGAGGTCAGAGGCTGTGTAGAAAATAGAGAAGAAATGGAATTTAATCAGGACATTTAAAGATAAGTAGGAATTTAAAAGGCAGAGACTGAAGAAGGGAGGGCATTACAGACCCTAGAGAGTGGCATGACTGAGGAAATGGAAGAGGGTCAGCACAGGGAATGTAGAAAGTAATTGTTCACACTTGGCTATAGCATAACTTTACATACAATAATGATAATAGCTAACACTTGTATAGTGCTGGAAGGTTTACAAAGCACTTTACATACAGAATCTCACTTGATAATAATAGCTAACATTTCAATAATGTTTTAAGGTTTGTGAAAGGTTTTACATATATTATCTCATTCAACCTTCATAACGTGAGAGGTAGATGGTTTTATTATCTCCATCTTACAGATGAAGAGCCTGAAGCTGCAGAGTTTAGGTGACTTTTCTAGAATCACAAAGCTGGTCTGAAGCAAGGACTTCCTGACTCCAAAACTAGCACTATACCAGGCTCCCACTATAAGGTAAGAATGGGAGATAAATCATAAAAAGACAATTGGTGGCAACCACTGGAAGGTCATAAAAGATAGGCAAAGAACTTTAAACGAATTTCTTGGTGGGGTATTAGGGTATGAGTAGATCTTGAAGGTTTCTTTTTACTCTAATACTCCTATGAATTGAGCTTAAAAATATAATAGTCTATCAACTCGAAGAAGATAGATTGTAGGTAAGAAAGAATTATTCATTCTTCATTTTCAAAGATTTACTAATGAATTGGATTTAAGTGAGGCAGAGTTGCACAAAGTTGTCAGCTCAGTCTCTCTTCCAGTCATGAAAGTGGCAAGACAAAAACCATGACGATGGGTGATGGCCAGGGATTCAGTGGATGGCTTTGGGGTTGCAAACAATAGCCATAGACTCATGGACTCAACAAGCCTTTGCCAGCAGCTGTGCCCTCAGTCTGTTGCCTGGAAATGCTTCAGGTTCCTTGGCAGAGAACTGAACTCAAATACTAATGGTGAAATCTAGTCCCCTATCCTGAACACAGGAGAAATAAAAACATGTATTATTGATTCTCTTTACTCAGAGGGGACCCTGAGTCTACCCATTGCTTTTTGAATTGCATACATTTTTTACATTTTGAAAAGAGGAACCAGGTAGTCAGTATCATTAAGGTTCCCTGAGCTGGGATGCAGACTTGTTTATTGTTTATTGTTACTTTAAGCCAATTTCATTGGAAAAATTAAGGTCTCGATCTTTGTCCAGAAAAGCTTGATTATTTTTTTTTCATTGCTCTAGGGCTATGTTGTTTAGTATAACCCAAGGCAGTGCTTGACAGGAACATATGACCAAAAAAAAAAAAAAGAAAGGGAAAAAGAAAAAGAAAAGAAAAACGAGTCCTGGAGGTCAGGAGCTGGAAGCCAGGGTTACCTCCAGGATTTTGAAGAAAAGGTAGGCAGGCCAGGTGCTGGCTCTCTCTTCTTTTGAGCCTCCATCTCAAACTGATGGGAATTGCCATTTCCCTTGGTATCCGCCAAAGATCAGAAAACGAAAACTCTCCAGGGCAGCATGTTCTGCTCATATAGGCAAGATTTGATGCTGAAGGAGCAGACACTCACCAGTTGGTTCCCGTGTGGTAATCACATTGCTGAGAACCCTGGCAGAGCACTTCTCCCGGGTGTGAGGAGGCGAAGTAGAGGTTATGGATGGTGCTTAAAATGGAGTCAGTGGAATGCAGTTATAAATGCAATTGAATACCACCTCCTTGAAATGGGGAGAAAGAAGATTATTTTAAAAATTCAAAAAGGAGAGAATCCAAAAGGTGGTGGTTAAATTGTGGATAGTCCTAGGTCTTTTTTAGCAGGGGAAGGAAGAGAGCTATGTTTTAAAGGAAGCTACAGATTCCTTCTGCAAATGGGGAGTGAGTATTCTAGGAAGAGGTATAGTAGCTTAACAACTGGATCCCTAAAAGTGCAGAACAGCTTTTAAATTTAATCTGCATTAGTAACATTTTCTCCATCACTTGATTAAGCCTAGGCCCTAGACCAATAGTATCCAGGTCAGACGGAAATGAAAGTTATTAAACTGATGAGCCTCATATTGACTTAGAAAACCACACATTAACATTATCTTTGTTCTATTGTATTTTTATTCATTTTGTTAAGTATTTCCTAATTCCATTATACAGTTCAGTGCCCATTCAGGAGTGTTTCTGCTTGCATTGCTGCCATAAAGGCTGAGTATCTGATGCTTATGGTCTGGAAAATAAACAAAAGAGTAAAACAAGCCTTGATTTGTAGCATTTGCCCATTTCTATAAATGTCACACTGAAAATTTAGCAAGGGTTTCTGGAGCTGGTTTGAATTGACTCTAAGTACGCCCCTAATTCCAGGCACAAGGGACCATTCAGGGAAAGGCATAGGGGAAGGAGAGGTAATGCCTTATACTACCAATGGCTAGCAGACATGTTTGAAATGGAGAATGTGAGAAGGGGAAGAATATGAAATAAACTTGGAAAGGAAGGTGGGAACCAGATTGTGGAGAAATTTAAATATCTGGCTAAGGATTTTGTAATTTATCTCAGGAAGTTTTCCCTTACTTCCTTAAGATTAGTTCTTTGCAAATAATACCCAGTGCTCCTAATTTTAAGTATGAATCTCTCTTATAAATGACAAACTTTAAGAGACTTGAAGGTAACTCTTATGTCTTCCCTGAGTCTTCTCTCTCAGGATGATTCTTTTACAAGCACAGAAGAAGCCAGCCATGAATTCTGACTCACTCTAGGGAATAGAGAGGTGAAGCTGCAAATGTGTTCCTAATGCTCAAAAATATGAAGAATGATTTGTTTTTCAAATAATAGGCTAGTAAATCTAACCTCAACTTCCAGAGAATAGAGATTTATGACTTCAAAAGGACAATCAAAAAAGGATCACTAAAGCCCAAGGAGGATTCATTAAGAATAAAATAATAACAAACTAAGCCTACTTTCTTTTTTGGAAGGATTAGTATACTTATAGAACCAGGCAAGGCTATATTTACCCCAGTGGTGGAACACTCAAATAGAAATTGGGGCCACTAAACTGCACATAAGAATCCTATGACTTGGAAAACTATATGACAATATCAATGTTCTATTTTGTAGGGTAGCTAGGTGGAAGAGCGGATAGATTGCTGGAGTCAGGAAAAATCTTCTCGTGTTCAAATCTGGCCTCAGAGACTATATGACTGTGTGACTGAGAAAATTATTTAACCCCATTTGCCTTGATTTCCTCACCTGTAATGAGGTGGAGAAGGAAATGGCAAGCTATTTCTCTGCTAAGAAAACCCAAAATGAGATCACCAAAAGTCAGACATGATTGAAAATGACTCAACAACAAAAATATTCTTTTGTGCTTTTATTCATTTTGTTAAACATTTTGAAATTGCACTTAATCTGGTTCCCTTCACCCTTGGGAGCACTGTGGCCACTGAGGTGTTCCAACGGCTTCAACTCTTTCTGTTAAATATATGATATCTACGTTTTGGCTCCATGAACAAGATGGAAAGGGGTTGTCTGGAGGCTACCAATTAGACCTATTTATTTATTTATTTGTTTATTTTTAACCCTTACATTCAGTCTTGGAGTCAATACTGTGTATTGGCTTCAAGGCAGAAGAGTGCTAGATCAGTGGTTCCCAAACTTTTTTGGCCTATCGCCCCCTTTTCAGAAAAAAATATTACTTAGCGCCCCCTGGAAATTAATTTTTTTTAATTTTAAGCAATTGATAGGAAAGATATATGTATTAATGTTTCTACCTTTTTCATAAAATATAATAAAGGTGTAAATTAGAAACACTGAACTTTGAAATTATGAAACTATTTATTGAACTCAGAAGTGCACCTGTTGCCATCACCGCCCTCCTGGATCTCTGCAGTCACCACCAGGGGGTGGTGGTGCCCACTTTGGGAATCAGTGGGCTAGGCAATCAGGTTAAGTGACTTGCCCGGGGTCACACAGCTAGGAAGTATCTGAGGCCAGATTTGAACCTCTGACCTCCCATCTCTAGGCCTGGCTCTCAATCCACTGGACCATCCAGCTGCCCCCTACATTTAGACCTATTTAGATCCGGGTCAAATAGTTATACAAGGGTTATAAAATTCAGAGATGTAAAGGATCTTAGACATCATCTATTGTGCCTTCCTTTTTTTACAAATGAAGACTTTGAAGTCAAAAGAGTTTAAGTGACTCAGAAGGGAAATGAAATGGCATATCTGGAAAGGACCTTAGAAAACATAAAAGATAGAAGAACTAGCTTTCCTGGTAGCAAGAATACCAGATTTGGTATCAGAGAAAGTGGGTTAGAACCCCTGCTTTGAAACTTATGACTTTCCATAAAGAAGTGTAGGTCTTACTCTGTCCTCCACTTCCAATGACTTCATATCACCTCTGGAGACAAAAGGAACTTCTCTAGTTGTCATTCAAGCCCTTCACAATCTTGTCCCAATCCACCTCACCTGTTTTATTATAAATGATTCTCCTTCAAACACTCTGCTATCCAATCATACTGGCTTTTTTTTTTTGGACCTTCCCACATAGTACTCCATCTCCAGCCTATATGCCTTTGTGCTTAACTAGAAACCACTCTTGGAATGCTCTTGCCAGACTTCCATTTCGTGGAATCCCTGGTTTTCTTTAAGACTCAGTTGAAGCACTAGTTTTTGCATGCAGTCTTTAATAACATTTCCCTCATGGTTATCTCGTATCTGCCTTAGGTGTTTTGTATGACCACATGCATGTTGTCTTTTCCATTCAAATAAGTCTTTACTGTATTCTTTGTCCAGTGCTCTAACCTCTACATCCCCCAGGTATTTTAGCCAGTGGATAGAGTGCTGAAAGTCAAGACAGGAAGACCTAAATGTAAATCCTACTTCAGACACATAATAGTTTTGTAACCTCGGATAAGTCATTTAACTTCCTAACCTCAGTTTTTTCATGTCTAATATGGAGATAATAATAAAATAATAGCATCTATTTTAATAGTTTTATCAAATGAATTAATACAACCAGCTATGGACCCTATGCCCTTTCTGGGCATCTTCTATATCGATCCCCAGCCTTGACACTGAATGTTATCAGAAATGTAGAAATCTCTCTACAATGCTTTGATCTGGAAAGTATCCCTTGAGTGCTAGTGGGCACATTTTCCTTCCCTTGGGAGGCTAGAGCCCTCTCCTACTAAAAAGGAGACCTTTCTACATCTGGCAAAGCAGTATGTACTTTATTCCACTCGTGTGTTCAAACCACATGGTTTCGACAAAGAAATAATGAGACTAAGATCCATGGGGAATGGTTAGCTTTCCTCTGTTCTTCCAGTATGACCTGAACCCCTCGTCTGGATCAAGCATCTCATAGATATGTTCTGTTGGTCAGCAGAGGAGAGATGAATCAATATAAAACTCCCAGGAAAAATCCAAATGTGGTTGTCCTGATGGCAGGTCAGGGGGGATCCACTTTGGATCAGAAGATGGCTCGTTACTGCTATCTCTGCTGCCCATGTTAACATTTTCCACAAATTTGGATGGGCCCCATCTTGGCAGCTGCTGGTCAGAAATAACATCTGGCAGTTATGCCTGGAAGCAGAGAGGAAGCTGCAATAGCCTCGGCCACAGTGGAGCTGGCTGCTATAAGCACAGCTTGTTTTCCCTCCTGCTCCAGGAAGACCAGGAGGGGAATGGGAACAGGGTCCCAGCTGCAAGTTTAATAGCCCTGGGTCAACTCATTCCCTCTTAATCTGTATAGAGTTTTGGGTCTTTCTGGGACTGTCCCCAAACAGGCAGAGCTGCATATTAAGAGACAGATAAGGTAGTGATGGGAAAACATGCTCTACTAGAAAGCAGAAGACCTGAGTTTGAGACCCAGTTTCAACACCTACTGGTTGAGTGACCAAAGACAAATCATTTCAACTGCCTACATTTCTAATTGTAATATGGAGGATGTAGTATTTTCTCTATCTATCTCATACTTTGTGTACCTTAAAGGATAATAGGGCTGGGAGATATTAAAGAATAAGCTGAGAAAATGGATTGCTTTTCCAGAAATCAACCAGTTTGTATGTTCTAAATTATTTGTGGAAGGGAAAGAATATAGTTTAGGATTAGGGATAAGTGGGATCATAGATTTAGAAATGGAGGGGACTTAGAGGAAGGAGCTGAGGCCCAAGGTCACACAAGTAGTAAAGGACTGAGTTCGGATTTGAATCCAGGTGATCTGACTCCAAGCCAACCAATTCCCTGATGCTTCCTCACTGGATGGATTTATAATATTTCGAATCTTGGATTACTCCTGATAGGAAAATGTTGGGTAGTTTTGTTAGTAGCCAATTAGCAAGCATTTATTAGGTTCTTATAATGTGCCAGTCCTTATGCTAAGATTTGGGAATATAAAGAAAAGGGAGAGAAGGGAAGCTCCTGAGGAAAGGAAGATGCAGGTGGAAAACATCTCTTAGTTAGCTAGCTAGAAGGGAACTGGCTCCAAACAGTGTTCTAAACATTCTAACTGGCCAACCTCCATTCCGCTGGGTTCCTGGGGATGAATTCCAAAATTGTTGAACAGAGTCAGCTATAAAGGGTTGAAACTCTTACCTTCTTGATGCACTGATTTTTCAAAGGCTATACCCATCTGATTGGGCTCCTTTCCTTTGCTCTCAGAGTATGGACTTATTCTCTCCTATAGCCTTTTCTTTACAATATTAAAGGGAGAGGATCAAAGGTGAAATGCTAGAATAATTTCTTTAGTGGAAAGGAATAGAAGCTGGGGAAGGGGGATGATAATGAAAGTTAACTCATCTTGGAAACCACTTCTGTGTAGTATAGCAGATTTAATTAAATGTAATCAATATTTTTTAACTTTTTTAAAAATTTAAACCCTTAACTTCTGTGTATTGGCTCCTAGGCAGAAGAGTGGTAAGGGTAGGCATTGGGGGTCAAGTGACTTGCCCAGGGTCACACAGCTGGGACGTGTCTGAGGCCAGATTTGAACTTAGGACCTCCCAACTCTAGGCCTGACTCTCAATCCACTGAGCTACCCAGATGCCCGTAACCAATATTTTTAATCAGTTCCCATGCATGAGTCTCTGAGCACTCTGCTAGACATTGAGGATGCAAGATAAAAATGACACCAGCACTAAACTCAAAGACACTGAAGTCCTACAGAAGTGGAATGAAGGGAAATGAAGATATAAGCACTAATATTGATGCTTAAAGTTCAAATGAGTAAGGATATGGGAGGTAGTCAAAAAACTATGAGAAATTTGGAGGAAGGAGAGAGAGATTTGAGCTGGGAAGACAGATTGGCAATCAAGGAAAGCTTGAAAGAGCTGCACTGGAGCTAGAACTTCAAATAAGAAAAGAACCGTCAATAGATGAAGATTTAGAGGGAGGGTAAGTGTTAAGTAATACAAGAAACCTTAGGTGCCTTCTCCAGGTACAAGATACTATACTAAGAACTAGGGATATGCAAGTAGACAACCTTTACCTTCAAGAAGCTTACATTCTACTAGATGCAAGGCAAAGGTAGGAGAACTCATAAGGTTTACAAATAAATAAATGCAAAGGATTTTAAGAAAGGAGATAGTACAAACAGTTGTGAGGGATCAGAAAATACTTCACAAAGGTGATAACTAAATTGAGCAATGATGAAGATAGATATTCTGAAAGGTAGAGATGAGGAGAAATTAAAATATAGGCATGAGGAAGGGGTTGCATGCAGGATTGCCATGCATTGATGCAGAGAAGAGCCATGAAATAGTTTGAGGATCAGCTGCTATTTTAGTTTTATCTGGAATGCCCAATGGATTAAAGGGATATGAAATGACTTAAAAAGTAAGTTTAACCTAAATTGTGGAAAATCTAAATGCCAAGCTAAGAAGTGGATTTTATTTTATAGACAGCAGGGAGCTCCTGAAGGTCTATTGAGCTGGGAAGTGAATTGGTTAGACATATACTGTGAGGAAAAATAGACCCACAAAAGGATTAATTTGGCACGTATATGAAGGATAGATTGGCAAGGGGAGAGACTGGAGACAAGGATACCATTAAGAAGGATATACTAATAGTTCAGGAAAGAGGAAAGGAGGATTGCATTTTTGAATGAAAAAAAGGCAGATGCAAGAAATAACCTGGAGGTAGAAATACCAAGATTTGAAGACTATGGGACATAGAGAAATCAAAGATCATTATAATGCTCCTAATTCAGCTAATTGGGAGATTACCAGTGTCTTCAACAGAAATAAGGGAATTAGGGGCTTGAGAGAAAGGGCATGTTCAAAGGGAGAGTGATATGTAGCTAAGGTTCTATTGAGAATCCATCCCTTCTCTCTACCATATTTCCATGCATTCTGAAAGGAACATATCTATTGGAAGAGCAATTGAACTACTCTGTTCAGTCATTTGGAGGCTATTGAAATATTCTACCTAAAAGTGTCTTTCCCCTTCCTCCACCTTGGAGTTAGTACATTGTAGCTGTAGGAGAACTTAGGGAAAAGGCAAATAATTCTAGCATGGTGAGACTTTTAGAAGTTATCAGGAACTGAATTTTTAGCTTGTAATAATTATTTGGCATATTTTGGTCTAGCCTCCTAGCACATAGGAAGTACTTAAATGTTTTTTTTTTTCATTCATTCATTCACTTAGTAAATCCTTGAGGACAAAGGAAAAGGAGTAGGAATCAAGAAAAAGAAAGATCTAGAACTTGAGGATTGCTGACATGAAAAACAATAGGAAAATCATGAAGTTTATAGAAGTAAGGAAGGAAAAGATTAAGGGCACCCCAGGAAAAGAAGAAAATCACACAGACAAATTGAGTTTAATGTAAAACTTTTTCCCCTTGGGTTATGCCTGCATCATCACTTATTTGCCTGGAAATCACTTGTAAGTATTGCCAGGTATAGTCTTTCCAGTAGAAAAAGTTGTTTGTCTGTTTTTCTATCAGCAAAGGCAATCAATTCCAGACAGAAACATAGCGGGGATGATTTTTTTTAATTTAAAGAATTCTATTGGCCTAGGATAATTATACTGACAATACATTCTGAGCAAATCTCAAGATGGTCTTAAAATCAAAATCGACTGGGTAAAATTATCTCATTCACTGACATGAAGGAGGAAGAGAGCTATTTTAATTTACAAGATGAAATTGATATTAAAAAACATGATATTAAACTCGAAAATATTTCCTCCCAAGATTTTGCTATTTTGTGACTAAATTTCTGAATGGATTACAAACTCCTTGGGGGTAGGAACCAAGTTTCATTTTTATTTTCTCTTCTTGGTCTCTCTCATTGTCTAGCAAACTTGTCTTACATGTGGCATCTGTATGATATGTGTTTATGGTATTGAATTTCACAGGCAGAATGACATAATAAAAGATCTCTGGACTTGGCATGAGAATATCTGAGTTGGAAATCTGCCTCTGCTGTTTCCTAGCTACCTGACCTTTGAGAAGTCTTTTTCTGTCTCTGGACCTCAGTTTCCTTAACTTTTAACTGAGTGGATTTCCTCAGATGCCCTGTAAGGTGCCTTGCACCTGAAAATCCTTTGAATGGATGGGATCCCAATTTTGATTGGGCATTATGGCCACCTGGTGATTTCTAATTCTGGTGTCACTTCCCCCTCTCTGCCTCTTGGGGATGAGGATGAAGTCTGCTTGTGCAGAAACATGAAGTGGGAGTGACTTGTCTTCCCTCCCTCTTAGTGGTAGTCTGCATGTTCCTGATGGGTTGGGAGGTACAGTAACAGGAACCAAGCTGTATTACCAAGAAGGAGGCTGATACTGCACATTGGCAGGGAAACAGAAGGGCTCTAGTCTGCCAAATTCTGAGTGTTATTGAAAGGTGTAAAACACTCCATGACTTTGATGATGTGAAGAAATTGCTTGTTGGAAACTCACACTGCCAGCCAAGCAGAGGGAGGGAGAGTGGGAGAGGTAGTTCCGTTAGGCATTCTCAGTTTCCAGACAAGTGGGTTCTGGTTGGTCCCCCGTGGCTTATCCTCATTTCAGCCCAAAGTGCTAATTTGCAGTCTGTGAAGGGCTTTATGAACTTTGATAAATGCAACTCAACTTATTTTTTTTCTTCAAGTGCCATGCTCCCTTATGATTTAAGTTTTATTTTTTATTAAATATGACAAATATGGTACATTTTCTAAGAGCTCTGCAGTCATTTCCTCTACTACTCCTACAGCAAGATGGCACAGAAAGAAATAGTATTAGATTTGGAAACAGAACTGGGATTAAATCCTGGATCTGCTGCTTACTAGCTATGTGACCCACAGTAAATCCTTTCTTTTCTTTGATATTCAGTTTCCTCATCTCTATAAAATGAGGTGATTGGACAGAATGAATTTCTCAGGTCCCTTAGGTGATGCAATGGACAGAGTTCTGAAGCTGAAGTGAGGAAGACTTGAGTAAAAATTTAACCTGTCACTCTGGGAAAATCAGTTGATCTCTGTTCTCCTCAGTGTCCTATCCTATGTAATAAGGAAAATAAAAGCACCTGTTATTTAGAAATTGTAAAGATCAAATGAGAAAATAATTGTAAAGCACTTAGAAGTGTGCTTGGCATATAGTAAGTGCTATACAAATATTTATTTTTATTATCTCCCCCTGATGCTACCATCATAATAACAACATTTGACAGGTACCAATGGAGCTGTGGTATAAATGGATTATTTTATAATAATGGATTATGTTATACATATATTATAATAATAATTGGATTATGTAATAATAATAATAATGGAGGAGGAATGGATTATTTTATAATAGACATATCTAGGAAGTCCAAGAATACAACTTAAGGTATTTTGAGATGCTATGAACATTTAATTATTGGAGTTGATCCAAGAAGAGGTTGAATGCTATAAAATCCCTAAAATTCTATGACTGTACCTTAATAAGGAAGTTGGTACCTTAAGGGTCATTAGCCAACATTTAGATGGGTAACCTAAAAGTATCGAAATTTTCGTTGAACCCATTTTTTTAAGTGGGAAAGAATACTTTGACAGTACTTTGGTAGATCCTTGGTCCTATTAATATGTGGTGATCTTTTTCTATGAGTATAGTTTATAATACATTGGCTCCAGAAAAGGAAAATCAGGCAGGAAAGATAAATTCAATTCTTCCTATTTTGGGAACTGCTTATCTCGTTCATACTTACCTTGAAGAATATGTCACTACCTTACCTCTCTTAATTTGGTGTCACAGATGAAAATTGTTATATGGGGACAATTAGGTAGCCCAATGGTTGGTCTGGAGTTGGGAGGATCCAGGTTCAAATCTGACCTCTGAAACTTTCTAGCTGTGTGATCCTGGGCAAGTCATTTATCTCTAGCCCTCACTACTCTTGTTTTTAAATCGATACTGAGACAAAAGGTAAGGCTTTTAAAGAAAATTGTTGGATCTTTGGCTCTTTTCAAGGTGTTTCATCCTTTGACCAGTACATAAGGTTCCTATTTGGCATTATCCACTACATTCCCTGCCCTTTTTGAACTACATTGCACTATAGTTTCTACACTTTATGGTAGCTAATCATTCTAAGAGTAAGAGGGAAGAGAGAAAGAAAAAAGAAGAAGAAAACACATGAAACTAGGTAAGAGAACAAACCCTGAGTTGGGTCTCACTCTTGGATGAGTCTCCTGATTTCAGGGAAGTTCCCTTTCTCCCAGGACTAGTGAGTGTAAAAGGAAAATTGGTAATAAGATATGATTCTTATTACTCTGGACTTTCTCCTCTATAGTCCTGGCTTGATGTGTAGCCAGTATATTCTTTAATTTAATTTATTTAATTTTATTTTTTAGATAAATTTTTCCATGGTTACATGATTCATGTTCTTATTATCCCATTCCCCCATCCCTCCTCCCTGTTACCTCCAGTAACTGACAAGCATTTCCACTGGTTTCTTCATGTGTCATCAATCAAGACCTATTTCCTATTTCCATATTATTAATAGTTGCATTGGTGTGGACATTTAGAGTCTACATCCCAAATCATGCCTGCATCAACCTCATGTGTTCAAGCAGTTGTTTTTCTTCTGTGTTTCCACTCCTGCAGTTCTTCCTCTGAATGTGGGTATTGTTCTTTACCATAAGTCACTCAGAATTGTCCTGGGTCATTGCATTGCTGCTAGTACAGAAGTCCATTACATTCTATTTTACCACAGTGTATCCATCTCTGTGTACAATGATCTTCTGGTTCTGCTCCTTTCATTCTGCATCAATTCCTGGAGGTCTTTCCAGTTTACATGGAATTCCTCCAGTTTATTATTCCTTTGGGCACAATAGTATAACATCACCAGCATATACCAGAATTTGTTCAGCCATTCCCCAATTCCCACGTTTTCCAGTTTTTTTTTTTGCCACCACAAAGAGCAAGGCTATAAATATTTTTGTACAAGTCTGTTTATCTATGATCTCTTTGGGGTACAAACCCAACAATGGTATGGGTGGATCTAAGGGCAAACATTCTTTTAGAGCCCTTTGAGCATAGTTCCAAATTGCATTCCAGAATGGTTGGATCAATTCACAAATCTACCAGCAATGCATTAATGTCCCAATTTTGCCACATTCCCTCCAACAGTCATTACTCTCCCCTGCTATAATTTTAGCCAATCTGCTAGGTGTGAGGTGGTACCTCAGAGTTGTTTTGATTTTCATTTCTTTAATTATTAGAGATTTAAAACACTTTCTCATGTGCTTATTGATAGTTTTGATTTCCTTATCTGAGAATTGCCTATTCTTGACCCTTGACCATTTATCGATTGGGGAATGGCTTGATTTTTTGTATAATTGGTTTAGCTCCTTGTATATTTGAGTGATTAGACCCCTGTCAGAGTTTTTCATTATAAAATTTTTTCCCAGTTTGTTGTTTCCCTTCTGATTTTGGTTGTATTGTTTTTGTTTGTACAAAACCTTTTTAATTTAATGTAATCAAAATTATTTATTTTACATTTTGTAATTTTTTAACTCTTGCTTGGTTTTAAAATCTTTCGTTTCCCAGAGATCTGACCAGTATACTATTTTGTGTTCACCTAATTTACTTATAGTATCCTTCTTTATATTCAAGTCATTAACCCATTCTGAATTTATCTTGTTCTAGGGCATGAGATGTTGATCTAAACCTAATCTCTCCCATATTGTTTTCCAATTTTCGCAGCAGTTTTTGTCAAATAGTGGATTTTTGTCACAAAAAATGGGCTCTTTGGGTTTATCATGGACTGTCTTGCTCAGGTCACTTAACCCAAGACTATTTCACAGATCCTCCCTTCTGTTTCTTAGCCAGTACCATATTGTTTTGAGGACTACTGCTTTATAGTATAGTTTAATATCTCGTACTGCTAGGCCACCTTACTTCACATATTTTTTTCATTATTTCTCTTGATAGTCTTGATCTTTTGCTATTCCAAATGAACTTTGTTATAGTTTTTCTAATTCAGTAAGAAAGCTTTTTGGTAGTTTGATAGATATGGCACTAAATAAGTAAATTAATTTGGGTAGAATGATCATTTTTATTATGTTAGCTTGTCCCACCCATGAGCAATCAATATTTTTCCAATTGTTTAGATCTAGTTTTAATTGTTTGGAAACTGTTTTGTAGTTGTGTTTGTATAATTCCTGTGTTTGTTTTGGTAGTTAGATTCCTAAGTATTTTATGTTGTCTAGGGTGATTTTAAATGGTATTTCTCTTTCTACCTCTTGCTGCTGAAATGTGTTGGAAATATATAGAAATGCTGATGATTTATGTGCATTTATTTTGTATCCTGAAACTCTGCTAACGTTGTTGATTATTTCTACTAGCTTTTTAGTTGATTCTCTAGGATGTTTTTTAAGTAGACCATTATATCATCTGCACAAAGTGATAACTTAATCTCTTATTTTAATACCTTCAATTTCTTTTTCTTCTCTAATTGCTACTGTTAGTGTTTCTAGTACAATGTTAAATAATAGAGGTGATAATGGGCATCCTTGTTTCATGCCTGATCTTATTGGGAAGGCTTCTAATTTATCCCCATTGCATTTGATGCTTGTTGATGGTTTTAGGTATATACTGTTTATTCAGTTTTAGGAAAGGTCCTTCTATTCCTATACCTCTGTGTTTTCAATAGGAATGGCTGTTGTATTTTGTCAAAGGCTTTTTCAGCATCTATTGAGATAATCATGTGATTTTTGTTTGTTAGATTGTAGATATGGTCAATTATGTGGATGGCTTTCCTAATGTTGAACCATCCTTGCATTCCTGGTATAAATCCCACCTGATCATGATGGAAAACCCTCATGATCACTTTCTGGAATCTTTTTGCTAGTATTCTATTTAAGATTTTTACATCTATTTTCATTAGGGAGATTAGTCTGTAGTTTTCTTTCTCTGTTTTTGGTCTGCCTGACTTTGGAATCAGGACCATATTAGTGTCATAAAAGGAATTCAGTAGGACTCCTTCTTTGTTTATTATCTCAAATAATTTGTATAGTATTGGGATTAGTTGTTCTTTGAATGTTTGATAGAATAAGAATACACTTGTGAATCCATTAGACCCTGGCGATTTTTTCTTAGGGAGTTCTTTGATAGCTTGTTCAATTTCTTTTTCTGATATGGGATTACTTAAGTATTCTATTTCTTCTGCTGTTAATCTAGGCAATTTATATTTTTGTAAATATTCATCCACATCACATAGATTGCTATATTTATGGCCATATATTTGGGCAAAATAGTTTTTAATGATTTCCTTAATTTCCTCTTCATTAGAGGTGATGTCTCCCTTTTCATCTTTTGATACTGTTAATTTGGTTGTCTTCTTTCCTTTTTTATTAGATTTATGAATACTTTGTCTATTTTATCTGTTTTTTAAAATACCAGCTTCTAGTCTTATTTATTAATTCAGTAGTTCTTTTACTTTCAATTTTATTAATTTCTCCTTTGATTTTTAGTATTTCTAATTTAGTTTTCATGTGGGTATTTTTAATTTGTTCATTTTCAAGTTTTTTAAGTTGCATGTCCCCAATTCATTAACCTCTTCCCTCCCTAATTTTTTTAATATATGCACTCATTGATATAAATTTTCCTTAGCACTGCTTTGGCTACATCACATAGGTTTTGGTAAGAATTCTCATCATTGTCATTGTATTCAATAAAATTATTAATTGTTTCTATGATTTGTTCTTTAACTAACTTATTTTGGAGAATAATATTATTTAATTTCCAATTCGTTTTTGGTTTGGTTCTCCATGTATCCTTGCTAATAACTATTTTATTGCATTCTGATCTGATAAGGTTGCAATTATTTCTGCTTTTTGTATTTGTTTAATATTTATTAACATTTTAATAATTAATATACATTAACTAATATGCATATTAATTAATTGTCTAATTAATTACAAATAGTAAAATTATAAACAAAATAAATTTAATATTTTAGAATCATGAATATTAAGCAATATTTATATAATTAGCATTGATATTAATTTTAAATTAATATTTATTTTTAATAATGAATTTCCAAATAAGTTTTTCAAAGTTATATGATCCATATTATCCTACACCTTTCTTCTCTCCCCCTTCCCAGAGCTGACAAGCCATTCAATCTGGGTTATACAGGTATTATCACCCAAAACATATTCCCATATTATTTATTTTTGTAAGCAAATTACCTTATAGAACCAAAACCTATACACACATAAACAAGTGATATATCATTTGTTTTCCTCTGTATTTCTACTTCCAACAGTTCTTTCTCTGACATGGATAGCATTCTTTTTCATATGTCCTCAGAATTGTCCTGGATCATTGTATTAGCTAGCTGGTACTAGGAAAATCTATCAAATTTGATCATTCCACAATATTGCAGTTACTGTGAACAATGTTCTTCAAGTTCTGTTAATTTCACTCTGTGTCCACTCATGTAGGTCTTTCCAGCTCTTTTTGAAATCCTCCTATTCATTGTTCCTTATAGCACAACAGTATTCCATCACCATCATATACCACAATTTTTTTTAGCCATTCTCCATTTGAGGGACATCCCTTTAGTTTCCAATTCTTTGCCACCACAGAAAGAGAAGCTAGAAATATTTTGTATAAATAGCTCCTTTCCCATTATTTTAAAATCTCTTTGGGATACAGATCTAGTAGTGGTATTACTGTATTAAAAGGTATGCATTCTTTTATAGCCCTTAGGCCATAATTTTCCAGATTGCTCTGCAGAATAGTTGTATCAGTTCATAGCTCCATGGTGTCATAATTTTCCCAAACTTTATCATTTCTCATTACTGTCATGTTGGCCAATCTGGTAGGTATGAAGTGGTACCTCAGAGTTGTTATGATTTGCATTTCTCTAATCAGAGGGATTTAGAACATCTTTTCACATGATTATTGATAGCTTTGATTTCTTTATCTGAAAATTGTCTATTCATATCTTTGACCATTTATTAATTGGGGAATGACTTAGATTCTTATAAACTTGACATTTCTTTATATATCTGAGAAATGAGACTTTTATCAGAAAAAAAATTGTTGTAAACATTGTTCCCAGTTTGTTGTTTCCTGTCTAATATTGGTTGCTTTGGTTTTGTTTGTATAAACCCTTTTTAATTTAATATAATCAAAATTTTTCATTTTATATCTTGTAATGTTCCCTATTTCTTATTTGGTTATAAATTCTTCCCTTTTCCATAGATCTGACAGGTAAATTATTCTATGTTCCCCTAATTTACTTAAAATTTCACTTTTTATGTTTAAATCATATACTAATTTTGGCCTTGTTTTTGGTATAGGGAGTGAGATACTGATCTAAACCTACTTTTTCCCATACTGTTTTCCAGTTTTCCCAGCAGTTTTTGTCAAATAGTGAATTCTTATCCCACAAATGAGGAGCTTTAGATTTATCAGATAGTAGATTGCTGAAGTTATTTATCCCTAGTCTATTCCATTGATCCACCCATGTATTTCTTACTTAGCACCAAATTGTTTTGATGCTTACTGCTTTAGAAGTGCAGTTTAAGATCTAGCACTTTGGGGGCACAATCCTCCACATATTTTTTATTAGTTCCCTTGATATTCTTGACCTTCTGTTCTTCCAGATGAATTTTGTTATTATTATTTTTAGTTCTATAAATAGTGTTTTGATACTTTGATAAGTATGGTACTAAATAAGTAAATTAATTTAGGTAAGATTGACATTTATATGATATTAGCTCAGCCTAATCCATGAGCATGTAATGTTTTTCCATTTTTTTAGATCCAATTTTACTTGTGTGAAAAGTGTTTTGTAATTATGTCCATATAATTCCCATGTTTGTCTTGGCAAATAAATTCTCAAGTATTTTATATTGTCTAGACTCTGGAGTGTTTTTATTTTTTTAAATATTTATTTAGTTAGTTAGTTGATTAATTTAGAATATTTTTTTCATGGTTATATGACTTTATATGTTCTTTCCCTCCTCTTCTGCTTCCTCCCTCCCTGAGCCAAAGAGCAATTCCACTGGGTTTTACATGTATCTAGAGTGATTTTATTTTATTTTATTTTTTTAAACCCTTACCTTCTGTCTTGGAATTAATACTATGTATTGGTTCCAGAGCAGAAGAGTGGTAAGAGCTAGGCAATGGGTGTTAAGTGACTTGCCCAGGTCACACAGATGAGAAGTATCCTAACCTCTTCTCTCGAGGCCTGGCTCTCCATCCACTGAGTTATCCAGTTGCCTCGTAGTGTGATTTTAAATGGAATTTCTCTTTCTAACTCTTGTTGTTGCGTTTTGTTTAGCCAGTATATTCTTGATCAATACTGGAAGATATTGTAGGGTTCTTTCTCCTATACCATGCTGAACTAATAAAAAAATCCATAAGGATAGGAGAAAATAATTGAAAATAGAAAGTGTAATGATAGTTATAATAGTAATTGCTAGCTTCCCATTTGTTACATAGTATATATTTAAGGTAATCCATTAAATTAACACATTCATTTACATATCTTGGAAAGGCATTACTAAAAGACAATATGCTGTCTAAAAGTGAATAGAAGGATGAGATAAGTTTGGATTTCATTCAGCAAACTGAGAGATTATAAATATTCCATGTCCCACATGGACAAAAACAATTTCTGTTGCTAGCACAATTATCCTTAGAGCTACCCAGGGCCACAATCTGAGAGTCTTCCATGGCTTTTCCCATTCCCACAATCCTTATACCCAGGCATTTGCCAGTTCCTATAATTTCTCCTTCCTGATATCTCTTATTTCTATCATATTTTTCCACCCTCTACTTTATTTCAGAACCTCTAATTTTTTTAACCTGCTAATTTGCAATATCTGAAGGGTTTTTTGAGCTTCAATAAGTGAAGCTTAACTTATTTTTTAAATTGTCCCACTCCCTTATGTATTACATTTTCTTTTTTATTAAAAGTAACAAATATGATACATTTTCTAAGAGCTCTACAGTCACTTCCTCCAGCTACTCCTATGGTAACAAGACTTAATGAGAAACAGTGTTAGATTTGCAACCAGCAGTGCTGGGATTGAATCCTGGATCTGCTGTTTTCTAGCTGTGTGACCCTTTACAAAAATATTTATGGCAGTTTCTTTTGAGGTGGCAAAAATAAATAAATAAATAAAATGAGCTGGAAACTAAAGGGATATGAATAAATTGAGGAATGGCTGAATAAGTTATGGTATATAAATGTGAACATTATTATTATCTAAGAAGCAAGAAAATAAATGATTTCAAGGAGACACAAAAACAGATCAACCAATGCCAAGTGAAATGAGAACCACAACAATTAATACAACTTTGAAGTTTCTAAGAATTAGAATCAATATAATTATTATCCACAGTCCCAGAGAGCTGATGATGAAGCAAATCAACCTCTGTCTCTGCCTTTCTCTCCCCCTTTCCTTCCCTCCATTTATCTATCTGCCCATCTATCTATCTATCAACACATCTGTCTATCTCTATATCTTACAAGTAGACAAAGACAGAATTTGTTTTGCTTGCATATGTATATTTGGTACAAGGATTTTTTTTCCAGTGGAGTGAGAGATGGGAGGGAGAAAGTATAGATTTCTGTTAATTAAAAAATAATTAAAAAGAGAAAGGCAGGGGATTTAGATGGGGAATATTGCAAGCTATTTTGCACAAGGTCATTAAATTATTAGTTTTGCTTATTTTGTTTCAAGAAACCTCTCATAGTGTGGGAGTAATGCACAAAAATGAAACACATTAATAAAACTTTAAAAGAAAAATAACCACAAACAAAAAATAATCTTACCACTTCTTGTCTGTTTTAGTACAATAGCCTTGTAATTACTCTCCTTGGCTCAGTTCTTTTCCCTATAAAATACTTATTCCACATATTTGCCAAATTTATATCTCTATATTATAACACAGATCTGACCCTATCACCACCCATCTTCTCCCTCTAAAAAAGCCCATGTTTTGTTTCTAGAATAAGATAAACTAAAAGATCCTCAGCCTAGCATTTAAATTCTTCTACAATCTGGCTCCAACCTACTCAACTGAATTAATATTTTTTTTCACTTATGCATTCTCTCTGGCCAAAGGTACATCTCACTTATTCACTCTAGCAAAAGTTGTTACCTACATCTAGAATGTTCTTCCTCTGAATGTCCTTTTAGAAACCTAGTTTTCTTCAGCATAAACCTATGCTACCACCTCCTCTCCTACAAGACCTTTCATGATTCCCGACATTACTTGTACTCTCTCCCTCTTCAAATCACTTTGTCTATACATACTCCTCATCCTGTAGAATATAAATTCCTAAAGGGCAGCGATGAATTGATTTTCATAGTTGTATCCACAGCACTGATCTTTGTGGGTAATAAGTTATTATGTCTTTGATTAACCATATCTATTTAAAATTCTAATTTTTTACCAGATTACATATCAAATACAATTTTTATTAATTACATCCTGAAATTTTGCAATTCATTCTCTCTCCCTCCCTCCTGCCCAAGATAGCAATAATATGATATAGATTGTAAACATGTTATCATAAAGCATATATGTCCATGTTTGTCATATTGTGAAAGACCATACATATCCCTTACACCAGAGAAAAATTCATAGAAGAAATGAAGTGGGGAATGGCATTTAATTTGTAGTCAGATTCTGTCAGCTTCTTCAGTGGTAGTAGATAGTCTTTTTTGTGTCCTGATTCATTAAATTTTAATACTAATTTCCTCTCCTTTTATTAGGTAGAGACTAGACCTGTGATTTCATTCCTATAGATAACTTCCTAGTGAGGAAACTCCCTCTTACCAATGTAGGTAATATATTTCCTTCCATTTCTTTTCAACTTAGGAAGGAAGAAAATATTGATTAAGCAGCTATTATGTGCCAGGTTCTTTGCAAAACACTTTATAAAACTGATGTTGTCTGATCCTCACAAACAACCCTGCAAAGGATATGGCCTGCTTCTCTGAGACTTTGACCTGTGCATGGCAACCACAGGTCAACTTTCATTCCCTTCCTCACCTGTTTTGACAAGAAAGAAAGAATGAGCAAAGGAAAATAAGAAAAAAGAAAGCTTATTGACCTGAGAAGTAGGGTAAAGCTAAGGGGAAATAAGTGGGAGCCAGAAAGTCTTTCAATAGTCTAGCCTCCATTTTTGCCTAGAGAGAAAGAAAAACAACTGCAAATAATTCCTTCACTCTGGTCCCATTTCTTCCTCCGAGTAGAGTAAAGATGATAATGTCTCGTGTTTCTTTCTTTTCTTTTTTTTTTAAACCCTCACCTTAGTCTTGGAATCAATACTATGTATTGGTTCCAGGGCAGTATGGTGGCAAGCACTGGGCAATGGGAGTCAAGTGACTTGCCCAGGGTCACACATCTGAGAAGTTCCTGAAGTCATATTTGAATCCAGGACCTCCTGTTTACTAGGCTTGGCTCTTAATCCACTGCACCACCCAGTTGCTCCCAATGTCTCATTTTTCTAAAGAATTTTTATATTAAATTTTTTTAAAAATAACTTTTGCCTTCCATCTTAAAATCAATACTCTGAATTGTTTCCAAGGCAGAAGAGTAGTGAGGGCTAGACAATGAGGGTTAAGTGACTTGCTCTGGGTCACACAGCTAGAAAGTGTCTGAGGCTATATTTGAACCCAGGACCTCCTATCTCAGAGTCTGACTTGCCATTCACTGAGCCACCTAACTGTTCTTGTTTCTAAAGGATTTTATTATTTATTTTTTTCTAAAAGATTTTAAATGCTTCTAAGTACTTCACATATATTTATTCACTTGATCTTCCAAGCTACCCTATTGCATAACAAAGAATTACTGAATCAAAGAACTTTACATTGTAAGTTTCTAAAGTCAGGGATTATAATAATTATAATACTGCAATAGTTAATGTTTAAACAGTGCTTTAAGATTTGTAAAGCTCTTTACAAATAGCATGTCACTTTATCTATCTTATTTACATTTGTATCTGCCCCTGATAGAGAGCTCTGTTCTCTATAACCAGTAGGTATTTAATAATTTTTTGTTGAATTGAATTGGATGGGGCCTTAGAGTCATTTAGTCCAACCCCCTACCTGATAGATGAATTCCCTCTACAATACCTTGTTATGAGTCTGCCTGCTCAGCCATCCTTGGCGATATTGTAGTTAACAACTGACAGCAAATTACCTTCTAGCGGTTTGGAATGAAAGAAGGATAGGATGATATGCCACGCCACCTCCCATCCCCCTTTCATTGAGTTCCTCTTAGGAGAGCAGCTCTTAGGACTCTGTGGTCTCCAGAGGACCAAGGGATTGACCATTCAGGGTGGTTTTCTGTTTCTTGGTACAGCAGGACCCCCTTGACTCATTACTATGTTCCCCAATCATTTATGCAGCCTGGATGGGAGAGACTTCTTTCTGTTTACCAATGGGGATGGATTTTTGGATTCAAAACTGACTCCTTCCTTGGAAAATGTATGCCAGACCCACTGCCTTCCAGGGATGGCAGAGCTTAGAATGTCTGAAATATTGCCTCACATTCAAGGGCTGAGCTGAGAATCTAGTCTGGATCCTAGCAAACAGCAACATGAACAGCAGTATGCAGACTAATTAGAATGAGAGCAGTAGGTAGAGCTTTGACACTGGTCTTGTATCTTGACTTTGCCCCCTTTCCCTTCTTCCAGCTGAGCAGGAAAGCAGTTTGACGTTGACTTTAGGAGTCTCTGTGTTAAATGGGTTTCTTCCCTTCTGTGTCCCTCCTTCTCTTCCTCCCTCCATCTCTTCCTTTAGGAAAAACTGAATTAGGCTAGTCACAACCTCTGTTTGCCTCAATTCCCCCAATTGTAAAATGAGGCCAATAAAAGTGCCAACTTAAAAGGTTGTTGTGAAGATCAAATGAGATATTTGTAAAATTGCTTAACACAGTGCTTGGCATATAAAGGCTTACTCTCTATCTCTGTCTGTCTCTCGGTATCTTTTTCTGTTTCTGTCTCATCTTTCTCTTTCTTTGTCTGTCTCTGTCTCTGTCTGTCCATCTCTGTCTCTCTGTCTCTCTGACTCTTTCTGTCTCTGTCTCTGTCTTTGTCTGTCTGTCTCTCTCCACAGTTCATCTTTCCCCTCTTCCCTACCCTCCCACCTCTCTCATTTTATCCTTTCCTGGAGGGCCATGTAACATCCCTTGTTTTCTCCATTCTTCTCAGGTGACTGCCTGCCATGTCCTGGTAGGCATAGCACCAGTATCAGTTGGTGATGCACTTTCATCCTCTTTTCAAGAATAATCATATGTCTCATATTTTAGGATTAATACTAAGAATTCTGTTTTCATTATATAGGAGTCATTTTTGATAGATTTCTCTGTTTGTTCTGAGTGGGGGATTTCCCCTGATAGTCCATGTGATGGATAAGTCTCAATTGCTGCTGGATCTGTATGCTCATTGTTAAAGCAAGAATTTCTATGTTCTTTCTGCCTAAAAATGACAACAGATATATCTCTCTGTCTCTGGAGAAAAGTAAGAACTTTAATTAGTGGGATAAATTTTCAAGTACTTTGGTGACCATCCCTAGAGTACTGACCTCATCAGATTTGGATTGCTGTAGACGTGACAGGAAATGGCATTCAATGTTGGCATAGAGTTCATGAAACATAACTTCTCTATAAATATAAATATATCCCTCTTCTGTGGATAACAATTTCAGACAAATGTCTACCCTGCCTTTGTGGGAAGACCCCCAGTGACAAGGATTTCTTTCCCTTTTGGGGTTTCATTTTCAGACAGCTCTAATTCAGGGAACTTTTGTGTAGTCAGTGAAAAACCTATCCCCCTACAACTTGAATTGAATTGTTCTAGTTCTGTCCTTTGAGAACAAGTCTAATCCCTCTTCTACAGGTCACACCGTCTTTTCAAATATTTGAATATAGATAGATATCCTGCTCTTTTGACATAGTTTTTTCCCTCGGGCTAAACATACACAGTTACTTCAAACATCTCTCATGGATCCTAGTTGAATCAAACAAGGTCAAAGGCAGTACCTTGAATAATGATATATCTAACAATCTCTGGGTGAGACCTCTTGCTAGCCAAGAATACATATATGTATATATATATATATATATATATATATACGTATATATGTGTGTATGTATATATGTATAGATAGATTATAGATATAGATATAGAATCATATTATACATGAGATCATACTTCTTGATATTATCCATGTGTCTAGTGGGGTTAACGGTGACCAAATACCTTGCTAATTTTCCTGGTTGCTCTGTCTATAGTCTATAGCTTTCCTCTGATCTACCAGCCTCTCTGTAATCACTCTTGAAAATGAAATGCAGTTAATCTGGAATGATTTATTTTTAGTGAATCCATGTTAGCTTATAGTTACAAACATTTCTATGTATTCATCAACTATTCTGCTAATAATACATTGAAAATGTGGGTGATAGTTATTACTGTTGTTATCATTAATATGAATAACAACTAATGTTTATGTAGCACTTCAAAGTTTGAAAAATGTTTTATACATATTTCATTTTGCCCTCAGAACTATCCTGTGAATTGGTGTTATTTATTATCCCTACTTTGTAGACAAATAACCTGAAGTTCAATGAAGTTAAATGAATTTTTAGGGTAACATAGCTAATAAGCATCCAAGACAGGATTCAAATTCACAGCTTTCTGACTCCAAATCCAGCACTGTATACACTATGTCACTACACCACCTCCAATCTTCAGGCCTAGATCTAAATGACCCATTTAAGTGAATCAATCCAAGGATATCACAAGTATATTTTCGTCATCTAGCTAGACAGTACTCTCATGTCTCACCCTTAACCTGAATAAAAGACGGAACACAGAAACAGATTTTGACTTGCAAGGAAAAATGGGAAGTAGAGCTTCTGGACTAAGATGGCCACAGAGTAGAAGCAAGGGTCTTCCTCTCTTCATCACCTACTGATATAAAGTGCCACAAAAGGAAAAAAAACAAAATCAGACAAGTAAAGGGGCTCTTCTCTAGGGTGTAGCCTTGAAGGAAAGTAGAGTTTGCGCATTTCTATGCTACACAGGGGTAAAATTACTCCTAACAAAGCATGAGCTGATCACCCCTCCCCCATTCCACCTATGGCACCAGAATCAGAGTGAGCACAGGGCAATTGCTAGGTTCTCAAGGGGCTGGCTGAGGACACCATAAACTTACCCCGGAGAACAGGGAGACTTGGGACCCCAGGAGGCTGAAGAACATGGAGATTTGGTGCAGAGATAAGGCAGAGAGGGACTATACACAGCAGACACAATGGAGACTAAAAAATAGCCTTAGGGCAAAAACTGATCTGTACCTCAATACAAAGACCTACCTACCCTCTTCACTGAGACTTCTGATTGGGAAGAGAAGAAAAAACTAACACAGCAATGGCCACCAACAACTACAACCTATAGCTACCAAAAAAAAAAAAAGAAAAAAATCTTGATCCTTGATAATTTCTATGGAAAAAAAACTGCAGACTACCAAGGAGATAGCAGAGGATGACAAAGAGACAAGCACATACAAACCTTAAAAAAAAAAAAAAAGGAAATTGGTCAAGAGCTCTTGTAGAGTTCAGATTTGAGATAAGAACTAAGTGAGAAGGATAGAAGAAACTTGGCAAGAAAAGTGGGAAATAGTACAAAAAGAAAATAACAATTTAAAGGACAAATATACCACTTGGAAAAAGAAGCCCAGAAATCAATTGAAATGATAAGGAAGTTGGAGATGAGAATTGACCTGATGGAAGCCATGAAAAGCAGGATAGACCAAACTGAAAAGGAAAATCAAAAGATCATAGCTGAAAAATAGTCTTTAAAAATTTGAATTGAGCAAGTAGAAGCTAATGATCTCACAAGACAGCAAGAATTAATACAGTAAAGTAAAAAGAAAGGCAAATTAGAAGAAAACATGAAATGTTTCATTGAGAAAATGAGTAACTTGGAAAACTTGTCCAGGAGAGAAAATTTGATATCATAGGCTTACCTGAAAACCTGGAAATAAACAGAAACCTTGCTATCATGTTACAAGAAATTATAAAACTGCCCTGATATTCTTGAACAAAAGGGCAAAGTAGTCATTTAGAGAGTCCATAGATCACCCTCTACATTAAATCCTCAAAAGGCAACCCCCAGGAATGTAATTACCAAATTCAAGTGCTTCTGAGCTAAGGAGAAAATATTGCAAGAAGCCAGAGAAAGATAATTTAGATATCAAGGAGCACCAATCAGGATTACACAGGATCTGGCAACCTCCACACTAAAGGACCACAAGACTTGGAATATGATATTCAGAAAGGCAAGAGAATTGGGCCTACAACCAAGGATCACCTACCCATCAAAACTGAGTATAAAATTCCAGGAAAAAGTATGGGCATTTAACAAAATAGATTTCCAAGTATTTATAAAGACAAGAACTAAATGGAAATTTTAATGTCCAAATATAAAACTCAATAGAAACATGAAAAGGTAAATGAGAAAGAGAGGGGAACAAATTTTAAAGGCTACAGTAAGGTCAAATTGTTTGTATACCTCTAGGGAAAAATGATACTTGTAACTCTCAAAAACTGTATTAACTATCATAGTAGAAGAATTATTCATAGGTAGTGGTTGGGGGTACTAAATGTTTTGAGATGATATGTAAAAACAAAAGAAAGGAGGGGAATAGAAGATGGCACCAAGGAAAACTTGAAGGAATAAGAAAAATAGGAAAATTTATACTACATAAAGAGGTGCATAGAAGGGGGAGGGGAAGGATACTATTATAAGAAGGAGAGGAAGAGAGTGCTAATAGGTAATACTTAAACCTTACTTTCAGGGGAAACAACTCTGAGAGGGAAGAGCATCTCGATCCATTGGTGTATTGTATTCTATCTTACCCTACAGGGAATTTGAGAGGGAAAAACAGAGAGTAAGACAGGGAGTAGCTAAAGGGAGAGAAAGAGATGGGGGAGGGAATTTAATAGATGCTAAAGAAAAATAAAAGGGGAATAAGAAGGGAGGGATGTGGGAAGGATGGGAATTAGAAGTACTGATTAAAAGCAAAACACTTGTATAGAAGGAAATAGTGAAATAAAGAAGGGCAAGACTAGGAGAGGAAATCAAAATGATGGGGAATACACACGTGGTAATCATAACTCTGAATGTGGATGAGATGAACTCATCCATAAAACAAAAGCAAATAAAAGAATGAATTAGAAACCAAAATCCTACCATATGTTGTCTACAAGAAACACACAACAGGCAGGTAGACACACACAAGGTAAGAGGCTGGAGCAAAATCTATTGGACATCAACTGAGAAAATGAATGCAGGAGTAGCAATCATGATATCTGACAAAGCCAAAGTAAAAATAGGTTTGATTAAAAGAGATAGAGAAGGTAATTACATCCTGCTAAAAGGTAGTATAGACAATGAAGAAACAGCAATACTGAATATGTATATGCCAAATGGTGTAGCATCCAAATTTTTAGAGGAGAAACTAATTAAAAAACAAAAAAGAGAACAAATTAAAAATCTCTAGATAAAAACTAAATTAGAAATCCTAAAAATTAAGGGAGAGCTTAACACAATTGAAAGTAAAAGAAGTATTGAATTAATAAATAAGACTAAAAGCTGGTACTATGAAAAAATAAATAAAATAGATAAAGTAGTGTTTAATCTAATAAAAAAGGAAAGAAGAAAACCAAATTAACAGTATCAAAGATGAAAAGGGCACCCTCACCTCTAATGAAGAGGAAATTAAGGCAATCATTAAAAACTATTTTGCCCAACTATATGGCCATAAATATGGGAATCTAGGTTATATGGATGATTATTTACAAAAATATAAGTTGTCTAGATTAACAGAGAAGAAATAGAAAACTTAAATAACCCCATCTCAGAAAAAGAAATCGAACAAGCCATCAAAGAACTCCCTAAGAAAAAATACCCAAGGTCAGATGGATTCACAAGTGAATTCTATCAAACATTTTAAAAACAACTAAACCCAATACTATACAAACTATTTGACAAAATAAGTAAATAAGGATTTCTACCAAATTTCTTTTATGAAACAAATATGGTACTTATTCCAGTCAGGCAGATCAAAAACAGAACAAAAACTATAGGCCAATCTCCTTAATGAACATAGATGCAAAAATCTTAAGTAGAATATTAGCAAAAAACTCCAGTAAGTGATCATGAGGGTTCTCCATCATGATCAGGTGGGATTTATGGCAGGAATGCAAGGATGGTTCAACATAAGGATAACCATCCATATAATTGACCATATCAGCAAGCTAATAAACAAAAATTACATGATTATCTTAATAGATGCTGAAAAAGCCTTTGACAAAATACAACACATTCCTATTGAAAACACTAGAAAGTATAGAAATAAAAAGGTCTTTCCTAAAAATAATAAACATACATTTAAAAGCATCAGCAAGTATCATCTGCAATAGGGATAAATTAGAAGCCTTCGCAATAAGTTCAGGAGTGAAACAAGGATACCCATTATCACTTCTATTATTTAACATTGTACTAGAAACACTAGCAGTAGCAATCAGAGCAGAAAAAGAAATTGAAGGTATTAAAATAGGCAGCAAGGAGACTAAACTATTACTCTTTGTTGATGATATGATGGTCTATTTAAAGAATCCTAAGGAATTAACTAAAAGTCTAGTGGAAATAATGAAGAACTTTAGCAAAGATGCAGGAAACAAAATAAATCCACATAAATCATCAACATTTCTATATAATTCCAACGCATCCTGGCAGCAAGAGTTAGAAAGATAAATTCCATTTAAAATCACCCAAGATAATATAAAATATTTAGAAATCTATTTGTCAAGACAAACAGAGGAACTATATGAACGCAACTACAAAATACTTTCCACAGAATGAAAACTAAATCTAAACTATTGGAAAAACATTAATTGCTCATGGGTAGGATGAGCTAAAAATGACAATTCTGCTCAAATTTATTTACTTATTCAGTGTCATATCTATTCATCTATCAAGAAACTTTGTCACTGAATTAGAAAAAAACTATAACAAAGTTCATTTGGAAGAACAAAAGATAAAAAATATCAATGGAAATAATGAAAAAATGTGAAGAAGGGGGGGCCTACCAGTAACAGATCTTAAACTGTACTATAAAGCAGTGGTCATCAAAACAATATGGTACTGGCTAAGAGAGAGAAAGGAAGATCATTGGAATATACTTGGGGTAAAATGACTTCAGCAATATAGTGTACCATAAACCCAAAGACCCTAGCTTTTGGGACAAAAACCCACTATTTGACAAAATCTGCTGGGAAAATTGGAAAACAATATGGGAGAGATTAGGATTAGATCAACATCTCACAACCTATACCAAGATAAATTCAGAATGGTTGAATTACTTAAATATAAAGAAGGAAACTACAAGTAAATTAGGTGAACATAGAATAGTTTACCTGTTAGATCTATGACAAAGGAAAGATTTTAAGAGCAAGTAAGAGATAGAGAATATTACAAAATGTAAAATGAAAAAATTTGATTAGATTACATTAAAAAGTTTTTGTACAAGCAAAACCAATTCAACCAAATTAGAAGGGAAGCAACAAAGAGGGAAAAATGTTTATAACAGAAACAACTGACAAAAGGTATAATTACTTAAATTCATAAGGAACTAAATCAATTGTATAAAAAATTGAGCCTTTCCCCATTTGATAAATAGGCAAGGGACATGAATAGGCAATTTTCAGATAAAGAAATCAAAAGTATCAATAAGCACATGAAAAGTGTTCTGAATCTCTTATAATTAGAGAAATGCAAATCAGAACAACTCTGAGGTACCACCTCACACCTAACAGATTGGCTAACATGACAGAAAAGGCAAGTCATAAATGTTGGAGGGGATGTGGCAAAATTGGGATATTAATGCATTGCTGGTGGAGTTGTGAATTGATCCAACCATTCTGGATGGCAATTTGCAACTATGCCCAAAGGGCTCTAAAAGACTGTCTGCCCTTTGATCCAGCCATACCACCATTCAGTTTTTACCCCAAAGAGATCATAAGGAAAAATACTTGTACAAAAATATTTATAACCATGCTCTTGGTGTTGGCAAAAATTGGAAAATGATGGGATGCCCTTCGATTGGGGAATGGCTAAAGAAATTTTGGTATCTGTAGGTGATGGAATATTATTGTCCTAAAAGGAATAATAAACTGGAGAAATTCCATGTGAACTGGAACTTCCTCTAAGAATTGATGCAGAGTGAAAGGAACAGAACCAGGAGAATATTATACACAGAGACAGATAAACTGTGGCACAATCTAATATAATATACTTTTCTACTAGCAGCAATTTAATGATCTAGGACAATTCTGAGCCACATTTGAGAAAGAACACTATCCACATCTAGAGAAAGAACTGTGGGAGTAGAAATATAGAAGAAAACAACTGCTTGATCACATGATTCAATGGGGATATAATTGAGGATGTAGACTCTAAATGATCTAAACAATAATAGGAAAATAAATTTTGATCAGTGACACATGTAAAACCCAGTGGAATTGCTTTTTGGCTATGGGAGAGGGGTGTGAGGAGATGAGGGAAAGAACATGATTCATGTAACCATGGAAAAATATTCTAAATTAATTAATAAATAGACTTTAAAAATAGGAAGTATCTAACCCATTTTTTTTATTTTGTAGTTTATAATTTTTTAGCCATTAACAGATAGTTTTGATCAATATTGTTTTATAATATAGTTCAAAATCTGATTACACCTAGATCATCATCCTTTATATTTTTTCATTAATTCTTTTGATATTCTTGAGCTTTTTTCAAAATTAATTTATTATATTTTCTAATTTATTAAAATAATTTTGGTAATTTAATTGGGATGGTATTGATAAGTAGATTAGGTAGGATTGTTATTTGCTTTATATTAGCTCTGCCCAGCCATGAACAATTAATATTTCTCCAATTATTTAAATATTTATTTGCATAAAATGTTCCATAATTATGTTCACATAGTTTTGAGATTTATTTTCTACTTATATTTCTACTATTAATTAATTTTAATAATTAATACATTCTAATATTAAAGAATATATTTAGAACAATTGGTAAAGAAGTCCTGCCAAACTCCTTTTATGAAACAATATCATGCTGATACTTAAACCAGGAAGAGCAAAAGCAGAGTAAGAATATTATAGATCAAATTAATTAATGAATATAGATGCAAAAATCCAAAATAACATATTATTAAGGAGGCTACAACAATATATCATGAAGATTATATATTATGACCAAATAGAATTCATACTAGGTATGCAGGGATGGTTTAATATGAGAAAAAACAGTAACAGAATTGATTACATCAACAAAAATGTAACAAAAATCATATAATTATATCAATAAATGCAGAAAAAGCTTTTGACAAAGTACACCACTCATTCTTATTAAAATCACTTGAAACCATAGGTATAAAATGATTTTTTCCTTATAATAATAAGTATATCCTTAAAACCATCAACAAACTTATGCAATGGGCATAAGTTAGAAGCCTTCTCTAAAAGATCAGAAGTGAATAAAGATGTCCATTTTCACTAATAGTATTTAATATTGTTTTAGAACACTAGCAATTGCAATGAGAAGAAAATTTAATTATAGGAATTAGAATGGACAAAGAGGTAAATCACAGAAATATGAAGATGCATATATATGCATATATATATATATATAATCCTACATATTCAGCTAAAACATTAATTAAACTATCAATAAATTTAGCAAAGTAGTAGGATATAAAATAAACCCACATAAATCATCAGGATTTCTACATATCATCAAATCTTCTGCAAGAAGAGATAACTCATTTAAATTAATCATAGAATAAACTACCACTGGTTCTTAAAGAGTTAACTTCTCTAACAAATGTTGCTAAATGATCAGAACATAACCCTTGTGACTTTGATTAGTTATCTTGCAAATGCATGCAGTTGAGAGCCATATGGGGTGATACAGTGAAAGCATAGATGAGTTCCAACAAAAACATTCTGGCCAAGGAAAAATAACTGAAATGAAGGTTTCATCAAAAAATGAGTTAGTATATGATTGGGGATGCAGACTCTAAATTATCACTTTATTGCAAATATTAATAATATGAAAATAGGTCTTGATCAATGACACATGTAAAACCCAGTGGAATTGCTCGTTGGCTATGAGAGCGGGGTAGAAGGAGAGGAGAGAAAGAACATGGATCATGTAACTATGGAAAAATGCTCTAAATTAATTATTTAAATAAACAAATTTAATAAAAAATGATAAAAAAAGAAAAATCTATGGAACATGCAAATAGAGAGTCTGAATCAGTGTCCATTAGAGTACTAGACTTGGAATAAATAAGACAGGTTCAAATCCCCCAAATGAGTTAGTAGAATTATCATAGTATGTAAAGATTTGAACTACACATGTATAAATAGATTTAAATCATATTAGAGCACCGAGTAATGGTTTTGATATCTAAACCAGGGAAAGAAAAAAAGGAAAAAAAATTCCTCATGAACATTGATATAAAAATTGTAAATAAAATATTTGCAAGGAAATTTTAGCAATATATCACAAAGATAAAATACCATGGCCGGGTTGGATTTTTATCCAAGAATGCAGGGCTGGTTCAATATTAGGAAAACTATAAGCATAATTAAAGATATCAAATACAAAAATAATAACAATCATACAATCATATAAATAGATGCAGAAAAAGGTTTTGATGAATTATAATTGTCATTCCTATTAAAAATATTATAGAGGGTAGCAGCTAGGTAGATCAGTGGATTGAAAGTCAGGCCTAGAGATGGGAGGTCCTGGGTTCAAATCTGACTTCAGACACTTCCTAGTGTTATGGAAATAGATATGTTATGAAAAGTAAGGGGATAGGATGATGTTGGAATAAATAGGGGAATATAGGAAGGTAAGGGATGAATGGGGAATATAGGAAGTGCTGCTCAAACAGACTAATCAAAGAGGCTAGAGACAGAGGGTACTGGGAGGAAACAGGCTGAGTCTTTCAGGCAGGCAGGCTATCTCTTTGATACAAGAAGAATAGAGTCAGCCAGAAATGGTATGGGTCTAGCTGAAGGATTTCAGTTGTTATTTTCTAAGGTCCTCTGAGGGAAGAGTCAAGAGGCTCCTCCTTGCCAGTGAAACTGAAATCTACAGGAAGTCTCTGCTAGCTACTTCCTGCTCAAGATGGATGCCTAGGTTTTCCCTCAATAAATAAAGGATATTCCTTTCCTTCTTCAGCCTTTGCCCTACTAGTGGATACAATGATTCACCAGAAACTCTGTGTAAATACCAAAGGAGTTTATTAATGCCAGGGTTAAGCTGAGGGCAAAGGAGATTAGGCTTTTGTAACTGCTGCTAGGAGAAGCTGCTACTGGGGGAAGGGTCACAGAAGAGGGAGTCAGACTGAGGGAGGCTGGCTCCCTCAGTCAGGGATAGTTCCACTGCCTGAGGTAAAAGGATTTATTAGATCACTAGATAAGGGGATGGCTTCATTTAGTTTGTCCTGCCTACCTACAGAAGCTAATTCCCACTATCTCCACCCACCAATATCACCCTTCCTCCCAGGGCCCAATGTGGAAATCCAGGGAATAGCAGGTTATCAATGGAGAGGTTAAGGGAGAGTCCCAGGGAAATCAGGCTAAACCCAAAGTGCCCAGAAGCAAAAGGCCCTTCAGTTGGTACTCCAGGGATATTTATAGACCCAGGGTCCAATGGGTTTTTTTCCGTGAGCCCAGGGTGAACATTCTAACCCTTTCAAATTGTCAGGGGTGCTACAGTTGGTTTGCAAAAGCAAGAGCTTTTGCTGCAACCCTGCATTACACTAGCTGTGTCACCCTGGGCAAGTTACTTAACCTCCCTTGCCTAGCCCTCACTGCTCTTCTGCATTGGAACCAATACAGTTTATTCTAAGACAGAAAGTAAGAGATTTTTTTTAAAAAGATTGTATCTGTCTAAAACCAAGAGCACTCATTATCTGTAGTGCAGATAAACTTGGAGCCTTCCCAATGGGATGAAGGGGGAAACTAGGATATCCATTATCATTATTATTCAGGACTGTTTTAGAAATGTTCACTATAGCTATAAGACAAGAAAAACAAATTAAAGGGAAAAATGTAATGAAGAAACAAAAATATCACTCTTTGCAGATGATATGGTGGTATACTAAGAGAACCCTAGAGAATCAACTAAAAAATTAATTGGAACAATTAACAACTTTAGCAAAGTTACAGGATATAAAATAAACCAATATAAATCATTAGTATTTCTACATATTACCAATAAAACTCAGCAGGAAGAGGTAGAAACAGAAATTCCATTTAAAGTAATTTCAAAAGGTATAAAATACTTGGGAGTCTATCTCTGAACACATATATAGGAAGTATACAAACTTAATTACAAAAAACTTCATGTAAATACATGTCTACATTATTGAAACTGTTTTAATTGCTCATGAGCAGGCCAACCCAACATAATGAAATAAATAACATTATTACCTAAATTAATTTACTTATTTATTGACATCAAATTGCCAAAGAATTATGTTATAGAACAACGAACAAAAGCAAAATTCATCTGAAGGAACAAAAGGTCAAGAATATTAAGGTAATTAATGGGGGACAGGAAAGCAAAGGAAACTGACTAGTAGTATTAGATCTCAAACTAACTACACAGTGGTTGTTACCAGAACAATTTATTACTGATGAGAAATAGAGTGGTTGATCAATAGAATAGATTAAGTATACATTATACAGAAGTAAGTTAGCATAATAATTTAGTGTTTGATGAATCCAAAGATCTCAGCTACTAGGGTAAGCACCCAAGAGTTGACAAAAACTGGAAAAATTGAGAGTTTTAAAGTAGTCTGGTAGAAACTAGGCATTAACCAAAATCTCACACCTTATATCAAACTAAGCTCAAGAGAGGTACATGATTTTGACATAAAGATTGATAGCATAAGTAATTAGAGGAGCATAGAAGGGTTCCCTGATAGATCTATGAATAGGGGAAGAGTTTTTGACCAAAGAATACAAAGAAGGTCACTTGTGGAAAAGTGTATAATTTTAATTACATTAAATTAAGAAGATTTTGCAAAAACAAAAAAAACAAAAAAAGTGCAGTCAAAATTAGAAGGAAAGCCAGAAACTGGGATGGGGGAATATTTTACAGCAAATTTTTCTGATATAAGTTTAATTTCTTAAATATATAGAGAACTGAACCAAATCAGTTGAAAATAAGAACCATTCTCTAATTAACAAGTGGTCAAAGGATATTAACACAGCTTTCAGAAGAAATCAAAGATATAAATAGCCATAAGGAAAATATTCTAATTCACGAATAATTAGAGAAATCAGAATTAAATAAACTCTGAGGGTACCACCTCATATCCATCAGATCAGCTAACATGACAAAAAAGGAAAATGACAAATGCTAAAGGGAATGTGAGAAAATAGGTACATTAATGCACTATTGGTGGACTTATGCATAGTTTAACTATTCTGGAGAACAATTTGGTATTATGCCCAAAGGATTATAAAATTAGGACTTCCTATGACATAGCAATACTGCTACTAGGTCTATACCCCAAAGAGTTTAGAGAAAAAGAAAAAAAATACCTATATGTATAAAAATATTTATAGCGTGTGTTTTGGGGGTGGCAAAGAATCAAAAATTGAGGAAATGTCCATCAATTGGGGAATGATTGAACAAATTATGGTATATTATTTTGATGGAATAACACTTGCTATAAGAAATGATGAAGGGTATGATTTCTGAAAAACCAGGGAAGATTTACATGAAATGATGATACAAAGTGAACCACGGTAACAGCAAACAGTTAATTTTTTCCCCCTTCTGTCTTAGAATCAATATTAAGTATCAATTCCAAAGCTTAAGGACTATGCAATTGGGGTTAAGTGACTTGCCCCAAGGGTCACATAGCTAGAAATATCTGAAGTTAGATTTGAACCCAAGCTCTCCCATATCCAGATCTGCCACTCTGTTCACTATTAGCTGTCTCTATAGCAAACAATTTTTAACAACTATCAACTGTGAAAGGCTTAACTACTATAATCAATACAATGATATAACTCAATCTAAAGAATTCATGAAGAAAATTGCCATCTGCTTTCAGAGAGAGAAATAATGGATTCAGAGTGCAGATTGAAGCACATTATTTCCTCTACTTTTTTTCTTATTTTTATTGCTATATGGGTAATGTGGAAATGTTTTGCATGGCTTCATATGTATAATAGATATCAGATTTCTTGCTTTCTCAATGAATGGGTGCAGGTGAGGGAGGAGGGAAAGTTTGTAACTGATAATAAAAATTCAAAAATAATTTAAAACATTAATAAGTGCTTATTGAATAACTTAAAAATAAAAAAAAGAAGCTTGAGGTAGTAGAAAGACCCCTGGACTTGGAGCCAAGAGCCTTGATTCTGACAACTTTACTTATTGTGCCTTTTACTCTGCTCTTGTGTTTGATGACCTTGGGGAAGTCACTTCATTTGTGGACTTAGATGTAATCAAGGATTGGTGAGAGATTGGTAATGATAGCTCACTCCATCATCACAGATAACAACCTAATAGTAGGTCTTCAAGAATTGTCAGGATGATCAAAGACATTAAATGATTTTATTCATGATCCAATCACCAATTAGTGTCCAAGGCAGAATTTGAATAAGGCTCCAAATTCAACACTTGGTTGGTCCTTATTGTTTTATCTTTAAAACAAAGATAATTGTATTTGTACTAACTACCTCACCTGGTCATTTCCAGAAAATTCTTTGGAAAAATTTAAAGGATTATGGAAATGGGCTTTATTATTATTATTATAATTAACTCATATTTCAGGTACTAGCAGCAAAAGGTAGAGAGATTAGATATTCATTCAAGAACTTTACTGAACATCTAATATGTATAAGCCACTTTCATAGGTGCTATGGGGAATGCTATAGGACTTGATCATCATCCCTAAGATTATTAACTGACTTCAGTTTCCTCTTCTGCAAGAAGATATTTGCCTATTTGATAAACTCAATGATGATCATTTAAGAATTTTGTAGAGGGAAGCTGCTTCAAGTTCTAGTTCAAAATTGCTCCCAAAATGTATGTTTGCTGTGATGGTTACTATTCTTCTTATCACCTCCCAATCATCATGCATTTTAGGCATATCAGGTATGAAGAAATAACTGATCTTAGTTATTCATTAAAATGAGAAGCAACTAGATCTTCCTCCTGGATCAGAGAATTATCTTCTTTCCAAAGCAGTAGCCTCATATTTTCTCATGTCTCCATCTATATGATGAACAATACTCACATCTTCATAAACACACACACACACACACACACACACACACACACACACACACACACACACACACTAATTTCTCTGAGCACCATTCTCGCCATAGGTACAAACATCCCTAATTAAAGCTCTAAGCTTGAGTGATTGGGAGAATGACACAAAGACAGAACTAGTAAAAAAGATCTGAAGGGGAGCAACTGGATTTGTTGGAGAAGTAGGAGAGAGTAGAATTCTGAAAATCTAGATGAGAGAATATCCCATAGGAAAAGGTGATTGTCAGTGGCAAGACTACAGAGAGATCCAGAAGGATGAGGCATTAAAAAACACATAATATTTGGCATTTAAGGAACAATTAGGAACATTGGAGAGAACATTTCAAGTTGAATGAAAAAGTCAGGAGCCTCCTTACAGAGTGAAGATAGAGGAAGTGGAGACAATTGGAGATTGTTTTTTCACATTTAGGTGAGAAGGGAAGGATGAATTTTGGATAATTATTAATGAGGATGGTAAATCATTTGAAAAAAATTAAGGATAGAGGAGGCATAGATATGTATACAGGGAGGAGGGAAAGAACTAATAAATAGGAGGGCAGTGAAATTAAGTGACCTGGGTTATCATTAAAGATACATCTCTGCCCCTGTAGCCCCCTTCTGCCACTGGTAAGTTTCTCTTGTAATTTTTATTTTGTGTAAAGAACTGCTTCAGTCTCCAGATTTTGCCACTGTTCTTCACCTGCCTTCTCCCTCCATACATGTGGTCCCCTTTTCCTACTGGTGAGTTCTTCCTTGAAACTACACTTTGAGGAAGAGTCCAGACCAGCTATCCTTCATGCTCTGGACTTGGTGACCATTCTATCTTACCTCTGAATGGATACCTCTTCCTACCTTCCACAAATATTCATGCTTTTCAGCTTTCTTTTGTGTATTCTTCCTTTATTAGCATATAATCTCCTCCTGGGCAGGAACTAACTTTCTTTTTGCTTATATCTCTACTATCACAGTACCTGCCACTGTGCTTAATAATTGCTTAAATGACATAATTTAAAGAGAGAGGTGATGATAGTAAGGTTAATATGCTATATAAAGCCTTGAAGAAATGGTGTAATTGTGGTTCAAGTTAAGGAGGTGATTTTGAGTGAGGTTATCTCTTCATATGAGACCAGAGTGAAAGAGAAGATAGTAGGGGAAGATGTCTGTCTGTATTGTAAGAAAAGAAGATGAAGGATAGAGAGGGAATTCTCATCAGATGGTCACAATTTTTCTGGTGAAGTAGGAGGTGAAATCCATAGAAGAAAGGTTGTATTTAGGGAGAGATAAGAACGTTTAGAAAAGTCATTATGGAAAGTGGGATAAAAATTAGTTTAGGGGATATCAGAATGGTTGGCTTCCTGCAGTGAATACCCCACTGAGATTAGATGACATAAATTTGTACTAGTGGAGGGAAAGTCTTCAAAAAAGACAGAAAATGAAGTCATAATAATAATGACATTTTAATAGAAAAGTTTTCCATGGTTACATGATTCATGTTCTTTCTCTCCATCCCCCTTCCCCTCCCTGTAGTTGATGCGTATTTCCACTGGGTTTTACATGTGTGATTAATTGAAACCTATTTCCATATTATTGATAGTTGCACTAGGGTGGTTGTTTAGAGACTACATCTCCAATCATATCCACATCAATCCATGTGTTCAATTAGTTGTTTTTCTTCTGTGTTTCCACTCCTGTAGCTCTTCCTCTGAATGTGGGTAGTGTTCTTTTTCATAAGTCCCTCAGAATTGTCCTGGGTCATTGCATTGCTGCTAGTAGAGAAGTCCATTACATTCGATTTTACCATGGTGTATCAGTCTCTGTGTATAATGTTCTTCTGGCTCTGCTCCTTTCACTCTGCATCCATCTATCTATCTATCTATCTATCTATCTATCTATCTATCTATCTATCTATCTATCTATCTATCTATATCTATCTATCTATCTATCTATCTATCTATCTATCTATCTATCTATCTAT
>NC_058131.1:168204636-168248973 GCF_016433145.1 Gracilinanus agilis | reverse complement strand
GAGAGAGAGAGAGAGAGAGAGAGAGAGAGAGAGAGAGAGAGAGAGAGAGAGAGAGAGAGAGAGAGAGAGAGATTGTCCTGGAGGAAGATGGGTTCAACAAACTCTCATTGCTAAAACAACAGGGATTTCCATTATTGACTTTATTGTCAGGTTAATTAAGAACTCAGTTAGTATAGATGTTAAGAAAGCTGGCACATTTTTAATTCACATTGACATTACTCAGGATAGAAGCATAACTGATATTTGCTCAATAACTCTAAAGCACTTCCCCAAATCAGAGGGGAAAAAACCAGCAGATCTCTAAGAAACAAAAAGTTAAGTTCTGGAAAGAAGCTCAATTAAGCTTAAATCAGATTTTTCTCTAGGATGCTCAACTTATACTGGAACATACAAGATAAAAGGACAGCTCAATGTCTTTGTGCCCTTTCTACAGAACAATCAAAGGCAAGTTTTAATTCTAGCTATCTTATAAATATTTAGGGGGCAGTCTTCCTGAATCAACCATATATATCAAAACCAAACCCAAAATTTCTTTGTTTGCCAAAACTTGATGAAACCATAAAAAGAAGGTTCATTGACAAAGGCTTCTTTATTGGCATTTAGGACAATAGGTTTCCATTCCCTCATCTCTTTTTTCTTTTAATTTAATAATTTTCAACGAACAAACATTTATGTCCCCACCCTTTCATTCCATACGTATTGAAATAACCAAAAAAGAAAAAATAAATTTCTTATAATAAGTATGTATAGTCAAACAAAAAAATTCCAGTATTGTCCCAGATGTTTTTGAAATCGAATGTCCAAAAGATTCTGAGGAAGGATAGTATGGGTCATTTTGACTTCATAAGCACCAGTAAGACCAGGCTCTAATGCCAAGTTCTATCTTATTTGATATTTTAATAGGTAAATTGAGTGAATGCAAGTTCAGAACTTTATATTTTCATCACTATTAATTTGCTTATCAGACATGATCCATAATTCCAGGTTCTGTAACCCATGCTGTTAGTAATCTCTCCTAGCTTCCTATCTCCTCCAGATTTCATGAGATTCATAAAAATGTTAATAAAATATTGAAAACCACAGAGTCTTTTGATACTCCACCAGAGATCTCCTTTCAGGTTGACATGGATCATTAATTAACCCTGGGCAATCTGTTTTATTGTGCCTAGGGATGGAAGGTAAAGGTTTGAAAGGAAAAAATGAGGGTTCTCTTTTTAGGTAACATGAAGGGCTTTCTGGGCAATATTAATAAGAGCATCTATAGAGCATTTACTCATTTGATTTTCATGACAATCTTGTGATGCTGGTGCTATCTGATTATCTTTATCTTAGAGTTAAAGAAATTGAAGTAAATAGATATTAAATGATTTCTCCAAGGTCTCTTTGTCGTTTAGTCATTTTCAGTTATGTCTGGTCCTTTGGAATTCCTTCTGGGATTTTCTTGGCCAAGATAGTGGAGTGGATTGCCATGTCCTTCTCCAGTTCATTTTAAAGATGAGGAAACTGAGGCATACAGGGTTAAGTGACTTGCTTAGAGTCATACAACTAGCAAATATCTGAGGCTAGATTTGAATTCAGGTCTTCCTGACCTCTAATTTTAAATTAAAACCAAAACAGTTAATCTTTTGTATGTATGTACAAAGTCATTTTACATTTTAAACAGGAACTTCAATAAACAAATACCCCTAATAACATGTGTGGCCACCTCTCTGGGCTCTATGTCTGCCCAGTCTTTTCAGACTTGTCTTCTATTATTATGATAGTTTTTACATCTATGGGTGTTTTGGTTTTCTTTTCTTGGCTTATGCCAGTCCACAGGAATGCTGCACACTGCCTTCTATTACCTTTATTTGTCATTCCCCAATGAAAGAATAAAGGAAATTGTATTTAGAAGTTTCTTAATATGTTTTAAGCACTGTATTCAGCACTGTTTTGTGCTGGTAAGGTAGAATGAACACTGGTCTAAGAATGAGGAGACATGAGTTCAAGTCCAAATTCTGTCACTATCTAAATGTGTGACCCAAACCAAATAATTTCATCTCAGAGGGTTGTGGGTTCCTCATTGTTTGACTTGATAATCAATCTTTAAGTCTCTTTTCTGTTCCAGTAATGTAATTTTTTATGACATAATCTGTAGTCTCAGGTCTCTTCTAGCTTTGATAGTCTATGCTAGAGGTACTGTGGATAAAATGAGATAGTTATAAAGTGCTTAGTAATCTTTAAAGTGTTCTATAAGTGCATCATCATCATTATCATCATCAATCAATATGTTATAGGAGAAAGTACATTGAATTTGGAGTCAGCAGACTTGGGATCAAATCTTAACTCTGCACCTAACTTTCGATATGATGCTAGATAAGTCATTTCACCTCTAGACCTTAATTGCCATATACATACATACATACATATATATATATACATATATACATATATGTATATATATATATAATGAGTTTAGATTAGATGATCTGTAAGGCTTTGTCCAGATTGGACATTTATGTTCCATTTTATGGGGTTCCTTCTAGTTCTGCTATTCTATATTTTAAACTAATTCCATATATTTAAATATATATATTCATATATATATAAAACAGATAAAATAGAACATATACATATATACACATTCATAGATATAATAGAACATATACATATATATACATGTTACTTATACCAACCTATGTAGAGTGACCGTAGTTATATGTAAATATATATACCTACACACTTGATGTTCTATGGTTTCTCTTACCTCTAGACTTCTTGATTCTATGACAGATTGATGAAAAAGAATGACTTTACCTAGAAGACAGGATCTCTCCAGAAGTAAGTGCCTCTTTTCTCTGATTCTTGTTAAATAGAGTCTAATTTGGCTGAGAGAGATGTTCAAGACTCATTAAGTCACATTACACTCTGAAAGTTTTGCTCCTTTGTCCCCACTCATTGACCATGCGCTTTCCCTGCATGGTGGACATGATCGATTTCTTTTTTAAAAATACCCCGAGAGACAGGAGGTCCCAGGTTCAAATCCAGCCTCAGACACTTCCCAGCTGTGTGACCCTGGGCAAGTCACTTGACTCCCATTGCCCACCCTTACCACTCTTCCACCTATGAGACAATACACAGAAGTTAAGGTTTTAAAAAAAAATACCCTGAACCACCCTTGGCTGTAACTGACCAACCCTCTTCCTACTTTTGAACCCTTACTAGAACTGTTACTTAAAAGGAACTTAACCATATCTATTCCATTCTCTTTTGTGCTAACATATTTAATGAACCACCCTATTTAACAGGTGCACACTCGATTGGGGAAAGTTCACCGTGCTCTCGGATAGGACAGATACTTCCTTTTGCCTGCTGGATCAGAACTTTTGACCAAAAGCAAAAGAGGGAATGCGTATTATAATTAGAGACAAGCATGAAGGTTTCTAGGTACAAGAGTTGAATTGGAACAACCTTGTCCTATGGTGATAGATTGTTTCTATAACTAAACTGGCCTCAGAAAATTACACAGACCTAGAGAGATGCATGGTGTGAAGGAAATCTGGATTACCTGGCAGGATGTTGTTGGTCCCAAAGTCAAAAAGGGGTCAGTGTTCATTGTGGTCTCTAAAAGCTTCTTGCACAAATATTCTGTGAAGTGTTTAGAATATTTCCCTCTTATTTCTTCATTAGAGCAGCACAATTACTGTACATTTCCACAATTTTGGAGTCACATGTCAATTATCTGATTAGTAAAGATGATTCTATTTACATAATGAGATCTCTAAGTTTATAATGGTCACAAAGCTTAATCCACTGATTCCCTTTGATTATGAACAAGTATAAAGTCTGTTAATAACTAGTGCCACTTTCCACCGAACTCAATGCCATTTCCATCTGTTTTAGTGGAAATGTGGAGTCCTTGGTCTTAATATCAAGATCCATGATATAAACTTCCTGTGGACGCTTAGGGGACTTGAGAACTACATTTTCCATGATTCAACGGACTTCCTGTCTTATGTGGTGATGTGGGCCAACGTAGACAGAAGCTGAAATAGGGAAAACTTGATTGGTATTGGCTCTTTCCTGCAGAACAGGCCAGGTGGGCAGAGCTAATGGCAGGACATTTGAATTAGATCTTAGCAGGCACGTGGCCTTCTTAATTACCAATATGGCTTTAAATATTTTTAATATATCCATCTATATCAATTTTATTTATAACACATCTTCTACAGTGCCATATTTAGCTGATGATTCTTGCTTTATATAACACTACTCAGTGCAGAGAGAAGTCAAAACCAATCAAGGTGAAGTGATTTGCCCAAGAGCATCCTCTGGCTTTCAAAGCCATGTTCTTTGAGGTAAACTCCTTCTTCCCCATTCTTCAACTAGGGAATAGATAACATTTTTTAGCCAACTTTAGAATAACAATTCTTGGGGGGGGGCAGCTAGGTGTCTCAGTGGATTGAGAGCCAGGCCTAGAGATTGGAGGTCCTAGGTTCAAATCTCACCTCATTACTGGGTGAGTCACTTGACCCCCATTGCCTATCCTTACCACTCTTCTACCTTGGAGCCAATACACAGTATTGACTCCAAGACTGAAGGTAAGGGTTTAAAAAAATAGAATAATAATTCTTGCTTAGATAATCAGAAGATAATCAGCATGACCCTTGAAGCCCCTTCCAAGTTCAAGATTCTATGTCCTATGCAAGTTATTGCAATAGAGTAAATACTAGATTTGGAGAGAAGAAGATATGAGTTTGATTCCTGCCTCAAACCCATTCTAGCTACATGTGATTGGCTAAAACAGATACACATATGGTTCAAATATAAAAGAGCAAGCCAGTTTTGAATGACTTAATCCAGCAATTAAGCTATTTAGTGGTGGAGGACCACTAGCCAAGCCATGAAAAGAGATGCCTTCCGTGGGAAGAGAAAAAAATTATCTCTATTTCTTCCTCCCCTCCCCACCACTGGCAGCTCTTTAAATTAAAGAGAGGAGATCTTAAGGTCCTACAAAATGTCTCACCAGTGTCCAGAGTAGATACCAAGGTCAATCAGTCAGTGGCTGCTACAGTGGCTGTTGAGAGAAAAAAGCACCTGGAGAGGGATATCAAAAGATATTTGCCCAAAGATTGTGGTAACTGAAGAAATTGTGCCCACTCATGAGAGAGTGAGAAGTACCAGTCATGGATTCTACAGAAACAATGACTGTTAAAGCTTCATTCATGAGGACTCTACAAAGGCAAAGAAAAGGATTTTTAATAATCAGAAGCTGTGAGTTGTTCCTTTTCTATGTGTTCCCTACATTTGTACCTCATTATCATTTTTATTACAAATGTGAATTCTCTCTTGACTTTGTAGAGGAGGAGTATGTCCTTGTTTGAGGGGAATGCTTTTTGCCAAATATTCTTACCATACTTTCTTGCCATACATTGCTTTATGATTGAGGCTACTGGATGATAAATCAAAGTACACTGGTGGGGATTCATGACAGGCAATACTAAAGTAATCAGACTTTCAGAATGATCCTGAGTAGAAGTACCAACTCTCCTCTTGTAGGATCCACCAATGCAAATGATAATTAGGGAAGTAGGGTATACTACATTATTTTTTTATAATTTTTTATTTTTAGAAAAATTTTCCATGGTTACATAATTCATGTTTTTATTTTACCCTTCACCCTCTCACCTCCTGCCCCCACCATAGCTAACTCACATTTCCACTGGTTTTAACATGTGTGGTCAGTCAAGACTTATTTACACATTATTGATAGTTACATAGGTGTGGTCTTTTCGGGTCTACATCCCTAATCATGTCCTCATCAACCCAAGTATTCAAGCAGTTGTTTTTCTTCTGTGTTTCTACTCCTGTAGTTCTTCCTCTGAATGTGGGTAGCATTCTTTTCCATAAATCCCTCAGAACTGTCCTGGTCATTGCATTGCTGCTAGTACAGAAGTCTATTACATTCAATTTTACCACAGTGTATCAGTCTCTGTGTACAATGTTCTTCTGGCTCTGCTCTTTTCGCTCTGCATCAACTCCTGGAGGTCTCTCCAGTTCACATGGAATTCCTCCAGTTTATTATTCCTTTGAGCACAATAGTATTCCATCACCAACATATACCACAATTTGTTCAGCCGTTCCCCAATTGAAGGGCAGGGTATACTACATTATGAGATCCAGAAAGAAAAAGAAAAAAAAAGAAGATCCCATGATTCAAAAAGCTTCCACTTTAGTGACAGGAAGAGTGGTGAAGAATTGTTCCCCAGAGTGAATATAATATCAGTGAGAATATGATTAATTACCCATGAGAGTTCGGAGTCATCAAAGGTATTTGGGGAGGGAAGGACACTTTTAGATATGAAAATCAAGAAAGACTTTGTGGAAGAGATGGTATTTGAACTGGCCTTGAAGGAAATGAAGTTAAACGAAGATATGGAGGATGTGTACTGGGGCATGGTACATAGTGTGAATAAATATCAAGAGACTGGAGAAGGCCAGGTAAGATTTGGGAATGGTGACTACCGTGGTTTTCCTGGAATAAAGAGGGTGTGAAGTGGAACATAGTAATGTCAGGTTGGTAAGCCAGATTGTAAAGGGCACCAAAAGTGCTTCTTCATTTTGCTTCCTTCAGGGTTCAGTGAAAGAAGAAACAAAAAAAATATCTTTACTCCCTTTATTTTTTAAAATTTTTATCATCTACAGGGGACTCAAGCTGGCCTATGTTTCCATTGCCCCAAAATCAGGAAGCTTCTCACAGCTCAGCTGTCAAACGTGCAGCCACTGAAGGTTAGCTCTGATGTGGATCTCCCTCCCTCAGCCTTAGAGAACAGAATGCAGCTCTGTTATTTCCTCTGGAACATTCATGCTTTCAGATAAGCCAGTGCCATCATGGGCAGTTTGCCAAAGTTGTCCTTTGGGAGAAAAATTGGCTCAAGTAATCACCTAAAACATCGTTACCCAATGTTTATATCTTTTTGTTTTTATTTTTGGGAAGGAAGTCTTTTCTTTCTTCCTATCTTTCTGTTTCTTTCTTTCTTTCTGTTTCTTTCTGTTTCTTCCTTCCTTTCTCTTCCTTCCTTCCTTCCTTCCTTCCTTCCATCCTTCTTTCCTTCCTTCCAAATTGCATCCATTATTTCCAACTATAAGGAAGAGAGAAAATACTTTCCCAACACGTGATTCAGGGGATTATTGGAAGTGTTTTCCCATCTTCTGACAAAAGAAAGCCCCCACCCTTCCCCCTACTTTTTTTTTGTGCAAAAATTCAAGGCACGCTTTCCAGGTTTCAGTGTTGTCAAATATTCAATTTAAACTCTCCCTGTTATTTACATTCCCAATCCGAACAGCTATTATTATATAAATGCATTTTACTCTTGGAGTGAGACATTCATCCTCTGTGGGGCTCTGTGTTCCTCCCTTTCCAGCTCAATCTTGATGCAGTGCTCAGAGCCTTGCTTTTCCATTGTCTCCTTTGTCCTGTACAGGAGTGTGGGGGCGTTTTCCAGAAGAGCACACTGTGATTTCATATAGTCAATCGTCAGTCTGAGTGGAATAGGATTGATTCAATGGAATGAAAAGCTATAATCTGCTGGGGGTGCTGGGCTCGTGGAGTTGTGATAAGTCACCCTTCTTTCCCTATTAATTGTTGCTTCTGCTATTTACACATACAAAACCAATGTGATGCCCAGCTGCTCTGTGTTGCTGCTTTATTCTCTCTCTCTCTCTCTTTTTTTGAGCATCATTTTTTCCCCGATCCTGGGAAACCTCAGGGTGAAGAACGCTGCTCTGTGTCTTTTAAAGGGATGTTTGGTGTGTACTGTTTATAATGCCTTTGGAGATGGGGTGGAATGTGAAGTGGAAACTCAGTGATTTGTTTGGGCTGCAAATACAGTAGTTTGGCATCATGGAGTGTGCCTTGGAGATGACTGATATCCTCTCATACTGTGTGCTTTTTGGCCATGATCTATACATGAGCTAAGACCTGGGGTAAACGTGGCCCAAGGAGATTTCTCAGCACATGGAGTTAGGAAGCCTTTGTTCCACGTGGGCTTTATCCACGTGGCTAATTTGAACCTGGATTAATTACATGTTCAAAATCACATCACCCTTGTTGGAAGCATTTGGGTTAGAGAATGAAAGCCTTTCCCCTCCCCATACTTTATCCATAGGCATCAAAGATGCTACCTCCTAATGTTTGAAACCTTGAGCTTATCCCTGATTCTTCCCTTTTCTTCACTTCTCATGTTCAATTAGTTACAATACAATTCCTGTGGATTCTATGGATTCTACCACTGTAGCATGGAACAGTCCCTTTCCACCCCACTCCGCTCTCATGCACTTTTGTCATCCTTTCAATTACTATTTTATCCATTCATTTATTTAGCATTTATTAAGTGTATACTAAATGGAAGGCTCCAAGCTAGGGGCTGGGGATACAGAGGCAGGAAACACCAGCTCATTTTAAAGGAGCTTACATTACTTGACACTGGGTATTTTCACTGGCTGTCCCCATGCCTGGAATGCTTTGCTTCCTCACTTTCCCCTCCTGGAAGCTTCCCTAGCTTCCTTCAGATCTCAGCCAAAGTTCCATCCACAGTCCTCTTTAATCTTAGTCCTTTTTCTCCAAGATCAACTCCAATTTACCTTGTATATGTCTTGCTTTTATACAGTTGTTTGAATGTTGTTTCCCCCCATTAGACTGGGAGCACTTTGAGGGCAGGGATTGGTTTTTGTTTCTCTTTTGTCTTCCTCTGTATCCTCAATGCTTTGCCCAAATCCTAGAACACTGTGGACATTTAAATAAATGCTCATTGAGTTGAGATTCTATTAAAATATGACATCTCATGGATTGTTATGTCAATAATAATTTCAGGAGGGAGACAACACTATGGAATAAGACAATCAGAAAAACCATTTGGTAGAAAGTAAGTTAAATCCCTCTACTTTAAAGGAAGCCAAGACTCTTGGTAGGGGAGGGAAGGAGAGAAGGTAATCTATGTTGGGAAGCCTATACAAAGACACCGAGGTGGAGGATTGAATATGGATTTCTGTGAATAGTAAGTCAAAAAGTTTTGTCTGAAATGGAGAGTGGGTGAAGGGAAATTATGTGAAATGTCTGACAAAGTAAAACTAGAATCAAGTTGTTAATGATTTAAATGCCAAAAGTGAGGATTTTGTCTTCTACCCAAGAGGCAACAGGAAACCCAACAAAGAACTGCTGGGTAGTGGCATAGTCAGAACTTTGCTCTAGGGATATGGTTTTGTCAGCCTGTGGAGAATGGATTAGAGAAGAGAGAAACAGGAAACAGCGAACAATTTAGAGGCTAGCAACTGTATGTGAAAGAAATGATGGTGGTTATGTGCATAGAATGTGATGCTGCCAAAGAAATTGAGGAGGTACAGTTTTCAAGATGTGGCAATTAACTAAATATATGTGGTGAGGATGGAGTTAAAGATAACCTGTGGTTGTTAACCTTTATGAATAGAAGGATGGAGGTGTCTCCACAGAAGTAGGGAGATTAGGAAAAGGGGTGACTTGGGCTATAAAGAAAAGGAGTTCTCTATGAGATATTTTGAGTTTGAAATGTAAGACATCCAGGGCTATGGACATTTTGAACATTTCCCTTTGAAGCTGTGATGGAAAACGAGTACACATTCTACCACCACAATAGTACTAAGACCCTCATTTTTGTTGATGTTCAGTTTTTTCTGTCATGTCTGACTCTTCGTGACCTCATCTGGGGTTTTCTTGGCAAAGATCCTAGAGTAGTTTGCTATTTCCTTCTCCAGTTCATTTTGCAGATGAGAAAACTGAGGCAGAGTTAGGTGACTTGGCCAGGGTCACATAGCTAATAAAGTCTGAGTTGTGATTGCAACTCTGGTCTTCCTGAATCTAAAACTAGGGTTCTATCTATTGTACCACCTACATGCCCCTAAAGTAAATATTATAAACTGCCTCTGCAGTGTTGTAGTTACCTCCTAAAGGGCCCTAACTCCAGTCCCTGCCTTCTTTATTGAAGAAGCAATTGGGAGCAACTAAAGATTTTTTTCGGCAAAGTTAAAACTCCTATCTCTGATATATGGTTTCTTCCTCCCCCAGTATGACATCATTCTACATTACTAACCCTAACATATTATTCTTTTCGGTTTCCACTAAATTCCAACTATAGTAGCCTCCTTCCTTTCCCCCGAAAATGCTCTATATTTTTGTTTGTTTTTACTGTTCCCTAAGATTGGGATGACCATCTTTCCCTCTTTTAACTTGATGAACTCATGCCCAAATTTTAAAACTTAAGTTAAATTCCATCTCTACAATGAAGCTTTTCCTGATCCCCAAGTCTATAATGGTCTTCCAGCCTAGACTTAACATGGAATTTTGCTTTCTGTTTTTTCTAATGTAATTAGTGTGTATCTCCATAGTGTGTCAGTCTGTGTAAGTGTTTTTAAACAGCCTCTAGACTTTAAGCCCCATGAAGACAGAGACTAGGTGTGCACAGAGCCCAGTACAGAATATGCCTATAAAATTTAAATATATCTTAATCCAAGTCAGTCGTCTGCCCTACTTTTACAGTCTTATGTTCCTTTGAATAAATACATATGTATAGAAAATGATTTATTTATCAAGTGCTAACTATGTGCAAACTACAGGTGCTACAAATAGAAAAGTCAGTTAGTTCCTGCTCTGAAAGAACTCCCTTTCCAGTAGAGAGAGAGGATAGATGAGAAATCTCAGCTTCAAGTCAGATGGAAAGACCCATTGTTCCTTAGGGCATAAGAGGGAGTCAGGTGGGAATATATTTTCTTCAATATAATTTCATTCCTGACTATATTTTGTACTCTCTGGGCTTCTCCAATTCCTTGCTAGTAGCCTTCTTACCTTGGTGGTACCTCCTCTGACCTTCTTTTCTGATCATTGAATCTGTGGTCCAGACCGCTTTTCCACTTTTTCACCAGGAACATTGACACCCCAAAGCTCTCTCTCTCCTCTCCCTTCCTCCCTCCTTCCCTCCCTCCCCCCCCCTCTCTGTCTCTCTCTCTGTCTCTCTCCCTTCTGTCTTAGAATCAACACTAAGTTTTACTTCTAGAAGAGAAGAGCAAGTAAGGATTGGCAGTCCGAGTTAAGTGACTTGCCCAGGATCACACAACTAGATTTGAACCTAGGACCTTCTGACTCCAGACATGGCTCTCTATACATTGAGCCACCTAGCTGCCCCACTAAAAACTAAATACATACTCTAGTTTCTATCCAAGAACAAAATCCTATTTTTATTTCTTTGCTTGTTTTTGTTTTATAAATCTTTGCTTTCTACCTTAGTATCAATTTATCAATTCTGTATTTTAGTATCAGTTCTAAGACAGAAGATCAGCAAGGCCTTACAAAGCAATTGGAATTAATTGACTTGCCAAGGGTCACATATCTAGGAAATGTCTGAGGCCAGATTTGAACCCAAGTCCTCTCAACTCCAGGCCTGGCACTCTGCCTACTCTTTAGCTGCCCCTGTAGCTGTTTCTGATGTTAAATCATTTGATTATTACAGTGAATTTGGTGATGAGAGCTTTTGTTTCCAGGGCTTTAGTAATTGTGACTATAGAGTGCTGCTTCAACATCATGATGTTGTCCTCCTTGAACTTCACTCTCTGAAGCCTTCTTGCCCCAAGGACATCCCTTTACCATGTTGGTCTCTTCCTTCCTTTAGCAAGTTCTTTCCAGGACCTCCATTTGGGGCATTTGGCCCTTAACCTGTTATTGTCTTCCTAGCTCTACTTTGGATTCTCCAAACTTTGTCCTAGCACCTGTGCCACTCTCACCCCCTTTTAGCTCCATTTTGTTGTCGTCTTTCTCCATTAGAGGGTAAACACCTCGAGGGTAGATTTTTGTCTTTATTTTTGCCTGAATTCGTATTCTAGCACATAACATAGTACATGGCACTTAACATATGCTCATTGGCTTGCCTCGCCTTACCAAGTTGCATCTTTGAAAGAGTTGCTTCCCTGTATGATGGGTTCAGTGTGGACCCTGGAAGCAAGGCTGGTGGTCTGATGGTGGTGGCCCTTCATGTACTCCATTCCTCTAGTTACACCAAGTTACTTTTCTACACACGTTAGCTTCCCATGTGTTTTTTGCTTATTTTATTCCCTGCCTTCACCTCCCCCTTTCCTCACCTCTATCTGCTGAATTCCTGAAAGATATAGTTCAAATTCTTCATCCATCATTAAGCCTATCCTTATTCTAAGGTGGTTGTTTCTTTCTTTTTTTTTTTTTTTGACCATGTGGAATGTATCCATTTTTCTTAGCTTAGTAAATCTAGAAATGGTTTCAGAGGCTTTCTAGTCCAACATTTTCATTTAAAAATAAATGACTATTCCCAGCTGTGTGACCCTGGGCAGGTCACTTGACCCCCATTGCCCACCCTTACCAATCTTCCACCTATGAGACAATACACCGAGGTACAAGGGTTTAAAAAAATAAATAAATGAGTATGGGGACAGCTGGGTGGCTCAGTGGCTTGAGAGCCAGACCTAGAGACGGGAGGTGCTAGGTTCAAATCTGGTTTCAGACACTTCCTAGCTGTGTGACCCTGAGCAAGTCATTTAACCCCCATTGCCTAGCCTTTATCACTCATGTCTTAGAACTAGTAGTATACAGTATTGGTTCTAAGGTGGAAGGTAAAGGTTTAAAAAATGTAAATAAAAAATAAATGATCTTGCAAAGGTAAAAATCAAAAAAGGGGGAAAAACAGTTCAGCAAAACTAATTTGTCAGTTGAGTATGACAGTAGATGCAATGTTTGCCACCTCAATAAAGAAGAGAGGGGGTACATTTTTTTCACCTTTTCCTTAGGGTTATGCCTGCCCTAAATTAATCTAATGAAGGTTAAATGATTTGCCTAAGGTCACACAGAAAATGAATATCAGGATTTGAATCAAAGCCCTCTGACTCCAGAGCCAGTGGCCAGTGCTCTTTTCATTGTGCTATGTCGCCTATAGTAATTGTTTTTAAAAATCTTATTACTTTGCACACTTTTTATCTCCCTTAGCAGCTGGTTAACTATGTGAGGGCTTGTTTTTCTTCATATCTTCTGTGGTGAAAGAATTCTAATTTTCTTAGGTGTTATTAAAAGGGTATAGTGTTCAGCACAGTGAATAGAACACCAGGCTTGGAGTTGAGAGGACCTGGGTTCAAAGCTAGACTCAGAAACATCTTGGCTGTTTCACCCTGGGAAAGTCACTTCACCTCAATTCCCTAAGCCTTGCCTTTCTGTCTTAGAGCTGTTAGTAGGGCAGAAAGAAAGGATTGTTTTGAGAGAGAGAGAGAGAGAGAGAGAGAGAGAGAGAGAGAGAGAGAGAGAGAGAGAGCATGGTGGCCACAAGGAACAATAATACACCAACCTGGTCATGCCCCAGAACATTTGTGGGAGTTCTGTGGGTCACATATTTTAGGAAGAATATTGACAAACTGGAAACCATTCAGAAGAAGGCATTGAAGACAATAGGAAGTGTTGATATTCTGCCATATGAGGGTTGGTTGAAGGGAGCAAAGAGCTATTTAGCCTCTATGTGGGGGTGGGATGAGAACTAGAAGGGGTCAGGAAGAGGGAGAATAAGGATTATTTTCAAATATTTGAAAGCTGGTCCTGTAGAAGAAAAATTATACTTTATCTATTCTCCATGGACCCAAAGAGCAGAAGCTGGATCAAGGGAGTGGCAGATTTAGGCATGCTTTAAGGAAAACCTTCTCAATATTGCAATCTATTCTCAACAACAAAATCTCTATAAAAATAGAATGCACTGCCCCTATCAATGTAAATCTTTAGTTGGAAGCAGGACAACCAATTATCGGAGATCACAGATCACAGACGTATTGCTAGAGGAGCCCTGTTAGAGATAACCCAGGGTGGAGCGGAGGTGATCCATTGGAAGTTGGTGCTAGATGAGATGACATCTGATATTCTTTTCAGCTCCAACTTCCTAATTGTGTGATTCTAGCGCAGCACATCTCCTTGCACATAATAAAAGCTCAGTAAATGTTTGCTGATTGGATTGAATTCAGAAAGTTAAATGAGCCCAGATCATGAGACCATCAGCTCGTAGATATTAAATATATGGTACCAGTGGTATTGCTAATGCTCTTTCCTTTTTTAGTAGTGAGTGGTTTTAGCTCAGCCAAGAGTATCTGGATATCACTATGTTTATTACATGCATGCACGTGTGTGTATGTGTGTGTGTGCATGCTAAACGTAAGTATACTTTTTATTCTCTATTTTAATGATATTTGGCACCAAGCTTATTATCTCAGGCTTATTTGCTCTTCTCTATGGCTTGTCATTGCGCTCCCACAACACAAAATGGAGCTAAAAGTAGGCGATAGGATATTTGATACTTTTGTGTAAATAAAATATAAGGAGAAAAATTCATTTGTAACTTCTTGAATATTTCATATTTTCTCATTTCATAATTGACATCATTTTAAAACTACAAGGGACCTTTAGGTTCACCTTTGGAGCAACACAGTATGGCCAGAAGAGCATTGGATTTAGAACTGGGCAGTTGGGTGGTGATGTGGATAGAGCACTGGTTCTAAAGTCAGGAAGACTTCAGTTCAAATCTGGCCTCAGACACTTGGTAGCTGTCGTGGACCCTGGGCAAGTCACTTAACCCTATTTGCCTTAGTTTCCTCATCTGTAAAATGAATTGGAAAAGGAAATGGCAGACTATTCCAACATCTTTGCCAAGAAAGAGTCAGACACTACTGAAACAACTTGACAACCCAGGACCTGGAATCTCTGAATTCTTGCCCATCCATTTCATAGTGGCATGAGCTCAATCGGATTACCAATAGCTCTCTCAGCCTCAGTTTCCTCATCTATAAAATGGAGGTGAACACTCTCACTCTAAACTTCCTCTGTGACTAATGCATGTTCAAAAAGACACCCTCCATATAATTCTTTACAGTTACTGTTCTAAATCTTTTCCTTTCTCAAACCCCAACCGTACTCTCAGCTGCCACATTATTATAAAATAAGTCAGCCTCTTGCTTTATTGAGAACACTGAAGTTATCCAACTTGAGCTCCTTCAGAGTCCCTGAAAGGCATCATTGAATGATGGATAGGGCACTGGACTCGAAGTCAGGAAAGCTTGAATTCACATCATGCCTCAAATATTGGCTAACTGTGTGACCTTGGCCTCTAAGGAAACTTAGGACTCTCAATCTATGATCTCATCATCTTGTGATCCATAGCCCCAAAGTTCCATTTATCATTTCTCACCCTCTGCTCTATTCATCTGGCCACAGAAGAAAAGCTCTCCCTAATTCACAGGCTAAGTCTCGTTCCTCGTATCCCATTCTTTCCTTCCCATCTCATTCTGGATTATTCTAGGGCAGACATCTCATCTCTCTCCTTCATTCTCAATATTCTGTCACCTTCTCACCTCCCGTTCTGCCTACAAGCTTGCTCAATTTGGCTCAATCCTTAACAACAATAATAACAGAAGCTTATCTTATAGCATTTAACCCACTCAATATCTTTACATCACCCTCTTGTCTTCATTTCATTAAAAAAATATATTATTGAGCACCTTTCTTCCTTATTATCAATTCTTTCCTTGATCCCATGTAATCTGGCTTCTGCTCCAACACTACTGAAGTCACTCTCCAAATTTGTCATTGTTGTTTAGTCATTTTCAGGCATGGTCAACTCTAAGTGACTTCTTTCAGGGAGGGTTTTCTTGGAAAAGATATTGAGGTGGTTTGCCATTTCCTTCTTGAGCTCTTTTTTCCAGATAAGGAAACTGAGGCAAACAAGGTTAAGTGACTTCTCCAGGATTACATAGCTAGAAGGAGATTGAGGCCAGATTCCAACTCAGGTCTTCATGACACTAAACTTGACGCTTTATCCACTTTTCTAAGTACAAATGTATAAAATGAGGGAATTGAGCAAAATTATTTCTAAGGCTTTCTCTCGCTCTGATATTCTGTTTCAGCAAACATTCTGGCTCTGGAGGATGAAGTCAGGGTTCATTGCATGGATGTTAAGCAAATCAACAATCATATCAATTTAAGGGAAAAGGAGAGAGCAATAGCAATAGTGTTGCAGAGGTACGAGCACTCAGTTTTGGATCAGGACATCAGGGTTTGAGGCACAACTCTACATGGTGGCTTTTGGTGCACTTCTGCTCTTTCAGCCTTAACTTTATTTTCTGAAAAAAAGGGTCTTTAACAGTATGTTTTCAAAGCTCCTTGTAGATTTTGATTTAGTAGTCTTTTATTCTACTTTTATACAGAGCCTTGGTGGATAGAATACCATGCCTGGAGTCTGGAAGATTCATTGTTATGAGTTCAAATCTGGCCTGATACACCTGAGTCACCTTGGGCAAGTCGCTTAGTCCTAATTGCCTCTTTTTCCTCATCTATAAAATGAACTGGAGAAGGAAATGGCAAAACTCTCTAGTATCTTGGCCAAGGAAATCCCAAATGGGATCACAGAGTCATACAGGACTGAAATGACTGAACAACACAGAAACTTAGGCCAGGAATAACTACAGTTCTTACTGGATAACTACTAAACTTTTTATTCTCCCCATTTTACAGATGAGAAAACTAAAACTCAGATAAATTATGTGATTAATTATCCCTGTTTTATAGCATACAGTAAGGAAACAAAGATAAGTTGCCTGAAATGGAAGGGGAACTATAGAAAAGTATATCTTAGGGGATTTGAGCGTCTTTTGCAAAATGGAATGAATATTGGACTGGAAGGCTGGAGGCCCAAATTCTAGATGCAGCTCTTTTGCTAAATAGCTGTGTGACCCTGGGCAAAACCAATTTTTTTTCTTTTCTGTGCATTCATATCCCAATCAATATGATAAGATGCTTAAAGATGATTAAATCAGTTGGTCATTGAAGCCCCTCCCACCTCTACCATTCTATAATTATTCAGGGTGTTATTTTTAACTCTTTCTCATCTGGAAATAATTTTTGGTCTGGTTATATTGGTTTGTTTGTTTGGGTTTTTTTAAACTGGGGAATTTTTCAACTTCAGAAAAGCATTTGCCAAAGTAAATAATACCCTCTTATTCCATGTACACAAATATTTTGATCTCTGTTGGCAATGGCATTAAGTGAGCAAATGTCAAATCCTTGCTAAGACTAGGTGAAGGACCTATTATCAACCTGTATTGGGCTCTGCATGATACAAGAAAGTCTTAAAAGATGTCAACTGATTTACTACTGCATAAAAACTAATCAAAATTAAAATATGATGAAGTGGGCAAAGCATCATGTTGACATGGACCAGGCACTGGCCTTAGCACCAGAGCTTCTTTCTTAAAGACATTAGAGAGTGAACTCATTTAATTTAACCCATTCCATTTTTGATAATTTTAGTGGTTAGAAAATTTATTTTTCTCCCTAACATTAAGCCTAATGCTACTTCCATGCAACTTCCAGCCATTCCTCCAAGTTCTCCTCTTTAGAGACAAGCATGAGACAGGATCATGGGATCATCAAGGCTAATTATTTCCCCATATAACAGCCCTTCTAAAAATCATGGATATATATATATATATATATATATATATATATATATATATAATGCCTCTCTCCTTACCAAGTCTTTTTTTTCTAGGAAGATATCCATAAAACTCAGTCTTTTCACCAGTATTTATGCAATATCATCACAATAAATATGAGTGTCTCATTCACTTAACTTTGGAGTCTAATAGAGTCCTTTCTAAAATGTGTCATCTAAGACTAAATACAGCCCTTCCTAAAATGTGCTATCTAGAACCAAACACAGTCCTTTCTGAAATGTGTCAACTAGAACTGAATAATAGTCCTTTTTTTAAAAAAAAAAACCTTACCTTCCATCTTGGAGTCAATACTGTGTATTGGCTCCAAGGCAGAAGAGTGGTAAGGGTAGGCAATGGGGGTCAAGTGACTTGCCCAGGATCACACAGCTTGGAAGTGTCTGAGGTCAGATTTGAACCTAGGACCTCCTGTCTCTAGGTCTGACTCTCAATCCACTGAGCTACCCAGCTGCCCCCCAATAATAGTCCTTCTTAAAAAGTATCACCTAGGATTAAATACAGCCCTTCCTCAAATGTGTCATCAAGAACTGAATATAGCCCTTCCTAAAGTATGCCACCCAGAACTGAATATAGCCCTTTCTAAAATGTTTCATCTTGAACTAAATATAGCCCTTCCTAAAATGTGCTATCTAGAACCAAACATAATTCTTCCTAAAATGTGTCAACTAGAACTGAACACAGCAATTCCTAAAATTTTTTCATCTCAAACTGAATACAGTCCTTTCTAAAATGTGTCATCTAGAACTGAATATAGTACTCCAGATATGGAATCATTGGCACAGAGATTCCAGAAGCCAAAGTTGAACATCTAAATCATGGACAAAAGGATGAGTGACCTAGAGTTGGAAGATGTCTCAGAAACCATCTAGTCCGACCCCATTATTTTATAAATGAGAAAACTGAGGCCCAGTGTGGTTAAGGGATGTCAACTTGCCTAAAGTCACATAGGTAGTAAATGTCAGAGGTAGAATTTGAGCCCTCATAAACAGACATCATATGTTTCTTCAGAATATCCCAGAGCCAAAAAACTTTCAGGAATATGAAAGATATGCCTTCGGAGTCCTTGTAGAATAGCATAGGACCCAAGGGAGGCTGCTTTAGGAGGCAAAGGGGCCAGGAAGTTAAGAAGTATAGTCTTCAAGCTAGAAAGATAAGACCCTCATGGGCATTATTACTGTATTAAAGAATTTTTAGAGTCATCTTGTGGAAGAGAGATTATATTTGTTCTCCTTTGCTCCAGAGAGCAGAATTAAGAGTAATGGGTGGAATTTGCCAAATGGCAAATGTTAGCTCAACATAAAGAATGATTTACTAACAAATAGAGCTGTCCAGAAGTGAAATGGGATACTTCAGGGGATAATGACTTTCTCATCACTGTAGAGCTTCAAGCAAAGGTTTTATGTCCAGATGTCAGGGACTTCATAGAAGACATTCATGCTCAAATACAAATTGGAAAGGATGACCCTAGAGGTATCTTCCAACTCTCCTATTCTATAAAACAGGGAAACAGTGTGGTACCATAGAAAGATGAATGGATGAAGAACCTTGAGATCTGAGTTTTAATCTGTGCTTTTCTACTAACTTGTATGGTTCTCAATCTCTTGGCTTTCTTATGTGAAAAATGAGGTATATAATATTGATATCAATTATTATATAGCTAAATTCCATACAGCTAAAGATCACTGATTGCCTGTATAGGTATATATGTGAGACTCTGAGGTCAAGACCAACAACAGGGTTTTGGAACACACGTAATCCCTCATCGCCATCAGAAAGAAATAGTCGAGTACCTCCCCTCTGAGATTGCCTTCAGATTATCCTGTATATAATTTGCATTATGTAGTTGTTTGCATGTTGCCTCATCCATTAGAATATGAACTCCTTGAGAGCAGGGATCAACTTTTATCTTACTTTGAATTGTCAGTGCTTACTTAGCACAGTGCCTGGCACAGAATAAACATTAAATAAATGAATAAATGATGTTTCTTGTCTTGGATTAACCAGTAATATGATCTAGCTTCAAAAAAAGACCATTATTTCCTTAAAACATTTTAAAAATGTTTTTAGAGAAAGCTACGTGGATGGCTTCTACCTTTATATCAATTCTTTACAGATATGTTCTGCCCTACTCACTCCCAGGCCAGTTAAGTGATGAGGAGATAGAGGGCTGGGTATGGAGTCAGGGAGATTCAACTTCCTTAGTTCAAATCTTACTCAGATACTCACTAGCTGTGTGAACCTTGGTAAGTCACCTGGCCCTGTTTGCCTCAGTTTCATCATCTGTAAAAGGAGCTGGAGAAGGAAATGACAAGCTACTCTGGGATCTCTGCCAAGAAAACTCCAAATGGGTCACAAAGAGAAAGATGTGACTGAACAATGAACAACAACAACAGGAACAACAACAATCAAACACACACACACACACACACACACATATATATATACACATATACACAAAGATGGTCTGTATGTAGGGTTTCTATACATACATTTTTATATCCATATATATATATATATATATATATATATATATANATATATATATATATATATACTTATGTGTATATGTGTGCATTATATCTCCATCTATCTATTATCTATCTATCTGATATTGACCTAGTCTGACAGTGTCAGCAGCGTTCCATACCCTCCTCTCTAAGGAAAAGCAAGTAGGTCGATCTAGGATGACAGTTCTTTGGCCCACTCTTAACATTTTCCAGTCTTTTGTTATCTAAGTCATTGTCGGCATCAAAGCCATTAACATTGAAGTCACACACAGCCCCCTGATTACCACCTTTCTGTCTCATACAATTCCAAGAAGCTGGAGACATGGGACTTAAAATATACATCTTTTAAATTAAAAGAAAAAATCTTCTCTGCCTAATGGGACAATTAAAGCAAAGTAAAAGTTAGCTAGGTCAGCCTAGATAACTCAGTGTTCAGGACATCACCTCATGTGAAGGGTGAAAATAATAGGAGAGGATTGGTCCAGAAGTATTGAATTAGTATAGATTTGTAGTAGAGTGGAGATTGTTCTAGTTTGGGCATTAAAGGGTCCTTGTTCACATCCCAACTCTGTTAAGTCTTATCTGTACAAAACTGGCTAAGTCACTATAGCTTTATGGGCAGTGTTTTTATTATCTATAAAATGAGAAAGAGGGGAAATGTATTAAAAAGTTTCCAAAATCTCTTTAGTCTTTAAATGAATAGTTCTGAGTTCTTGAAATTTATGTCAATTCCTCTTGAGCTGGAAGGACTTTGGGATATGTAACTGTCCGCTGATGGCCATTTTGGCCTCTATTAACTCAGGAGGTCATCTTCTAAGACATGGATGGGCTATGATTTACATGAAAGGATAACAGATCTTCTGAAATATTTAAGTACGATGATAAACAAAGCAATGTTTACTAACAAAATAAGATATTTGGGGTGTTGCCTTATCTCTCTGCAAATAGCAAAGGCCTTCCTAGAGATGGTGTCCTCCTGTTTAGTGGCACAGGGGAACTGTTTAGGTAAAACCCTCGGAAACAATGAAAACTGCTAGTTGTTGCCAGAAGAAAGGGCAAAAGTAGATTTTTTTTTCTTTCACCTAATGTGAAGATTATAAAAGTAAGAATTGCTAATTAAGCAGAGGCAATATGAAATCAGCAAATAAAAGTGCTATGCAGAGGAGTGACTAAAGAGCAATTAATCATCAGGAGGAATGGCAGCAAAGGAGAGCTAAAAGTAAAATGCCTTGTAATTCAGTTGCCATAGAACCTTCTCGTCTTAGCAGTGAGAGGTCAATTGTGAGAAATATTTTTTTTACTTCGGATTATAAACTTGAAAATACTGCTGATAAACAGAGAAGCACCATAACCCAGTGGAAAGATTTGATGTCAGAGAACCTGGGAGTCAGAGCGCCTAGATTTAAACTTAAGCTCAACTCTCTTCCCTTTTTCTGGGACTTAGTTTCTTCATCTGTAAAATGAGAGCTTTAGACTAGGTAACCTCTAAATTTGAGGCTTTATCCTCTCAAATCACACTTTATAAAATCAAGAGGAGGGCAGGATTACTAGGGATCTAATCTCATCATTTTACACATAAAGTAACAGAGAGCAAATTACTTGCCCAACCTCACACAATTAATAAGATGCTGAGTTAGGACTTGAACCCATTTATTCTAGTTTCCAAACCTAGATCTTTCAATGGCACTATGCTGCCTCCAAAGAAATTCCTTGATTAACAGCATTTAATTTCCTATTAAAAGACAGTTGATTACATTATAGCATCTACCCTTTTGTAATACATCCCTATAGCTTTTGAAAGTCCTTGTTGTTGTTCAGTCCTATTTGACTCTTCGTGACTCCTTTTTGGGGTTTTCCTGACAAAGATACTTGAATGGTTTGCCATAGCACTCTCCAGCTCATTTTACAGATGAGGAAACTGAGGCAAAAAGAGTTAAGTAATTTTCCCAGGGTCACATGGCTAGTAAGTGCCTGAGGCTGTATTTGAATTCAGCCAGATGAGGCTGGCACTCTATCCACTGCACCACTTAGCTGCCCTTTAGGGTCCCATCATTCTCCTATTCACCCAGGTTCTTAAGCTTGGAATTCTCACTCTAGTTCAGGGTGTCATCACTTTTCATCTGTCCCCATTTGAAGAGTTTCCTAATAGTTGTCCCCTATTTCCCCTCACCAATCCATCCTGATTTGAGACCCTTTTAAGATCACTCTAGCCTTTCTTTGCAGTCTTCTTTCATGGTTCCTCTTCATAGTCCAGGTCCCTTCTACACTAAATAACTAATTATACGTGGAACGAAATGTGTGATTCTTTCTTCAGTCTTCCTTGCATTCATATAAGTTACTTGATATGCCTGTAGCATTCACTACTCATTTGTCCTGTTCAAAATCACTGTTTTCCTTCAAAGCTCACCTTAGGTAGCACCCTCTGTATAAAGCCTTCCTTAATCCCACTAGTTAATTTTCTTTCTTCAAATTACTGTATGTTTGCTTCTTTGGACATCCTCCCTCCTCTAATAGCATATACGTTCTCCAAAAGCAAAGACAGCTTTATGTGGACCATCTTATCCCCAGGATCTGGCACAGTACTTTGTACATACATGTTTATTGAGCTGAAAGTTATGACTAGGGTTATGACAAAGACATATAGAGATCATTGACTTATCTTGTAAGCCTATCCTAGAAAAGGAGGCTCAGGGAGTATTCCTAGGAAGCTGTATATTTTCAAAGCATTTGGCTTTTATAAATTAGCTTACCCATAGCACCTTCTTGTGAAGGGGCTCTATACGACCAGAAAGAACAACTAAGAAAGACCAAGAATAAATGGCTTTTTTCAATTATGTACCAACACCAAAGCTACAAATACATGGCCAATCCCCCATCAATGTGACCACTAATGAACAAACATAAAGGGAGACTTTTTTTTAATGGTGAAGGATATACCAGATACTTAATTTGGCCGAAATCTAGGACCTGCTATGGTTATATAATTGCTGTATAAGTTAATAGTACTCTACTTATGTCTTCTTCTGATGCTCCATTCTGACATGAAGGCAGGGGTGTGTTGATAAATGTTCAACAAGAAACTCTCCAAAAAAGTAGGACATATTTTACCTTTAATCTGCATTATTAACACTTTCTCCAATACTTTTTTATGTCTAGACTAGTTGTGTCAAATTCTATAAACTATAAATAATATATATATATATCCCCATAGCTACATATTGACTTAGAAAACTACATATTGACATTACAAATGTTCAATTGTGTTTTTAATTGTTTTATTAAATATTTCCTAATATATTTTAATCTGGTTAGAGCCACAGGTTGTATTCTATGACTGACCTCGCTGGTGAAGACAATTAACAAAACAATAAATCTAACCCTGATTTGTTTGCTAATGAGATGTTAAAGTCAAATCCTGAAAATTTAACATTGACTGATTTCAGATGTATAAATGTCAATAACATTGAAAATTTAACAAGTAACTCACACAGCATAAACAGGTTCCAGCACAGCTCTGCATGAAGGTGACCTTGAGTTCTTCAAGCCTACACTAGCAGAGCACAAGTTGAGGCTTTGTGTAAGGGCCAGGTGTTGGAATATACGCCATCTATAATATTTCACATTTATTTAGTGTTTTAAAGTTTATGATCTCATTTGAGCTTTGAAGCAACCTGGTGAATACTGCCGATGCCCTAATACCAAGGCTCAGAAATTTTAAGTGGCCTGCCAACTGTTAGACAACTAGTAAGTAGCAGAGGTGGTATTTAGACCTTCATTTTCCCCACTGTAATTCATCCTGCTGCCTCAGCTTGGCCATATGACCTCTCCAGCAATGAGTATGACTATAGACCTTATACTTTGCTCATTAATTGATGACTATGCTTGTTAGTGGACTGAGTATCTAAGACAGTACATAGTAAAACATCATTCACTTATTGGGCATTTGCCATTATTGGACAGGGTCTTTTAATAGGGCCATTATGGATTTACCAGACAGGATTTCAGATGACCTAAAACAATCCTCTTATTTTAGAAATCAGCAAATCTCAGCTTAGAAAGATTAAGTGATTTGCCTAAGGTCATAAACATGATAAATACTTGAGTCCAGGGCATCAGACTCCAAATCCAGGGTTCTTTCCATTGTATAACTATAAAAGAAAAGTGATCTGCTAAGGGAATACATGCTGTTTAGAAGATTATAGGAAGTTATTTACCCACTTAAGATAAGAAGCTTTTTTTTTTTTGGTAAATACTTTCGAGGCACCTATTTGCATTCAGAGTGAGTATGATGTAGATAGAAGTCACCATTGCTTAGAACAGTTTGGATAAATTGATCGCAAATCATTCTTATATACTCACTAAGGATGCAGTGTTTTCCTCACCAATTGTGTGACTGGCTCATGTCTTCTGCCATTCATGACTTCTCTTTCCTTGGGCTCAGTAGTGACTCTAAGAAGTTCAGTGGGACAGAACCAGAATCAGTGGGTATAGGAGAGAGCTTGCTTAGATTCTGAGAGTAGGGTATGTAGAGAATTCAAGAAAAAGGAGGAGTTATTAGAATTAAGGTAAGTACATTGCTTTGGTAAAGGCCCTCATCACCTCTTGCCTGAACTATTTTAATCTTCCTTTTTCAATTTCTCCATATTCCAGCTGACAAATTGAGTTTCTTAAAATGCATATTACACTGTGTTACCACCCTTACCATCATTCAGAAATTTCCATCGGTTCCCTCTTATCTCCAAGGTCAAATATAAAATCTTTCATCTTTTATAACCTGGTCCTTTCCTACCTTTCTAGTATTCTTATACATCACTGCACTCAATACACTCTGTAGCTAGAGATTCTGGCATCTGCTTTTTCTTATGCAAAATACTCCATCCCTTGACTTTATATCTGGTTGTCTCCCATGCCTAAATTTTTTCTCTTTCTTCAGATTTATTTCCTGGTTGCCCTGCCTGATTTGGAATATTAGCTAAAAGTCTACTTTCTGTAAGAAGCCATTCCTCAACTGCTTTAAAACTAGTCTTTCCTCCCTCAATTGGCTATGTATGTTTATACATATATATGTGTGTGTGTGTGTGTGTATGTACTTTGTACATATCTTATTTGTACATAAACCCCTTTATTATTAATGTTTCATTCTTTCATTATCTAAAATATGTATAACATATATATGTGTATATATATATACATATATATATATATATTCTATGTTCATAGTTGCTTGCATTTTGTTTCTCCTATTAGAGTGCAAATTACTTGAAGGCAGGGCTGTGTTTTGATTTTTAGTTTGTGTATTTTTGCATTTCTTTTTATCCCCAGAGCTTAGAATAATTCCTGGCACATAGTAAATACTTAATGTATACTTCTTGACTTCATTTGGCTTTTTAAAATGTGTTTTAATAAGAGAGGTAAAGGCCTTTGATGACTCAAGTTTTACATACCAAGTAAAATTTTACTGTGGGTTCATGCTTGGGAAATAACATTTCTTCTGTGTAATATTCCACTGACCTGGTTATAGTTGCTATGTGAATTTGAAAGTAATTAAGTTTCTTTAAAAGTTACATAATTCAGGTTTTTTGTTTTGCATCTTAAGATATGATCTTTCCCCAACTAGGCCATAGTAAATGTGATTTTCCTCTAAATGCTTTTTTCCACTCATTCTCTTGTCCATTGTTCTCTTTTGGAGTCAAATGGTGCTGAACAAAAATTGCCTCTGATTCCTTCTTTTAAAAAAAAATCCTTACCTTCTGTCTTACAAAGATACTGTATATCAGTTCCATGGAAGAAGAACAGTAAGGTCTAGACAACAGGGGTTAAGTGACTTGCCCAGGGTCCCACAGCTAGGAAGTGTCTGAGGCCAGTTTTAAACCCAGGACTTCAGTTGCTAGGCCAGGCTCTCTATTCACTGAGCCTTGCCTCCTTCACCTGACTCTGCTCTTTAAGGCAGATGTGTCAAACTGCCACAGCAAAGCTTCTGGGTATACCTGATTCAGATTCAGTGGTAATTGGGAAATATTTAACAAAATAAATAAAAATACAATACAACATGAATAATGTTAATTTGTATTTTTCTAAATCAATATTCTGTCTCAGAAATCTATTTCTATTTGAATTTGACATTATTATTCTGTGTTATTATGTAGAAAATGGTAAATGAATATCTCCCCAACTTTGTTCTCTCTTGTAAAAAAAATACTAATTCATCCTGTAGATTAACAGGAATCCTTTTTGTTTTAACATCTCCAGTGCCTAATGTAGGATTTGCATATTTTAATTTCATTTTCTTTCTTTCTTTTCTGGTGGGGAGGAAGGGAGAAAAAAATCTAAATCTGTGATTTCATCTGTATATAGGATTACCAGTGTACAGACTTCTTCTATCAATGAAGATCTGTAATTTAATATCTTATAGTTTACCTGAAACCACGGAGGGATTAATCACTGGCTCAGGGTCACATAGACAGTATTTGAGAGGTTTAATAAATGCTTGTTGGATTGGACTGATTTATAAAATATCAAACAAAAATAGGAAGTTTTTCTTTTTGTCAAATGTGTTCTGGCTATAACTTTGAAGTAAACACCCCTTGGTAACATTAATGGATGTTAAAGAGTACTGGGATGCGAGCTAATGGGGGCTACAAGTAGTAGGGGAGAAAACAAAGCCAGTGAAGGTTCAAGTCCTGGTCTAGAGAAGAGATTTCCCCCAATCTCTGAGGATATCCTCAATTCCACTCTTAGGAAATGAATCAGAATGTGCTTATTACAGAGGTAAATATTTAAAAAGCACAAAATATCATTTGTTGTTGTCATTCATACTTTTCAGACTCTTCTTGACCTGATTTTGGGTTTTCTTAGCCAAGATACCGGATTGGTTTGCCATTTCGTTCTCTAGATCATTTTACAATTGAGGAAACAGAGGTAAACAGGATTAAATGACTTATCTAGGGCCACATAGCTAGTAAGTATCTGAGGTCAGATTTGAACTTGGGATAGAGTCTTCCCAACTCCAGACCTGGGACTCTATCCACTATGCCACCAGCATTCTATTCAGCATCATCCCTGTCCTTGATCCAAACACCCAGATGGTTTGCCTTGATTTCTCCTCATGAAATGATAACCTGAATGGGAGTGGGGAGGGAAAGGGCAACCAAGCTCTGGCCTCGACTCTTTTTCCTGACAACCCTGGAAAAGAAACTGAAACTGATTAGTTCTTCCTTAGGCAAAGCTGAATATTTCATCCCATACACACATGTCTATGAATGTTAAAGCCCACCTCCCACCATGTCCCAATCATTGAAGGAGAAACTACTCTTTCAGTTGACAGTCAGACAGATGAGATATGATGATATGCCTGGACAAGAGCATTCTGAAATAAATATGTCTAGATACAAATTGGGAGACTTATCAGCAAAATGCTTAATTCAGTCTTAACATGAAACAGGAGAATTTCATGTTGAGAATTAATAAAATCATATCTTATAACAGGTTGTTTAAAAAAATAAAATACTTCAGGGTTCCAGCTCACCCATTGCACACATAAAGAAACAAACACTATTTTATATATGTATATATATATATACACACATACATACATATACAGACTTTGCTTATTTTATGGCAAAATTGACAAAGAAAGTATATTTTACACAACCAAAGAGAACCACCTTTGGTGGGATGAGAGGCTGTTGGGGGTTCTGAAGCATTTACACCAGCCTTTTTACAGCTGCAACACAGTTCTCTCTGTTCACGTTGGACAGTTCTTGCTTGGCTTTTGCTGTTTCTAAGCTTTGTGCCCCCTTTGGCTTTCCTTGGTCAGTATGTGGACAGCGGTGGCTCCTCTTCAAAAAGAAAGATATCATGTCTGAGTCAAAAATTGGTGTTATTAAAGTGGTTGTTAGCCTTCTTTTGAAATATATTTCCTCTGTTTCTCACCAAGTTTCAGGCACCTTCATTCTCTATAAAAATAGCAATCATGATACAGAAAATCCAGATTCTCTTTGGAAATAGGAAAAAGGCCTCCCTGCTCTCACCATGTCCTTTGTGAACTCTACTAGGGCACCAGCTGTAGCGCTGATGCATAATTAATACTAGTTAAGTGTTCATCTTTGTGGGAGCCTTCAGGAAACCTAGGACTGTGACATTAGAAAGAAATAATGAATCCTACAGAAAGATCTCCACTCCAGTGCTATGGCCAAAATGAAATTCCTTATCTTACCTTCCATTTAAATTCACTTTTATTGGTATAACCATATTCACCCCCCTCAAATTGAAAGGTCATAATTCAAGCTTATTTCACAGGAAATACCCATTTACTTCCATTAAATTTAAAGGACTCTTTCCTTTATCTGGTGCCTTGGGGGAAAAAATAAAATAAATTGGAGCCAACTGTTGCTGGGGGAATCATCACATGAGTATGCTTTTCCCCTCTTGCTTTAGAGTTAATATTTTTTTGATCTCTTAAGGGAAAACCCTTATTTCAACCTGGAGAAGCTGCATTTGAAAGACAGAGAACAGAGTTGGTGATTTCACTCTTTATCTCCAAGCTCTCCTTGTTCATTTGGCATAGTCCATTCACATTTCTAAAGGCAGTATGAGGAAGCATGGGATTCATCCATTATACATCTCCTATTGATTGAGTTTCAGTCTGGTTCTCTGCCTGTTGACACCAATCATGCTGAACATGGTGGAGGAATAATGTTTGTTTCTGGTGGAAGATGGTTTTACATCACAATCATCAATAATTTAACAGAATAATTATACTCTGAAGAAATCTAGAATAAATACACCAAAAGTTGTGTTTGTTTTGTGGGGTTTCTTTTGTTCTTAATCTCTGCTGTCTTTGAAGCTGAATGATATTCCTCCTCAGCCATTTGCTACAGTATTATACTTGAGAATGTGTGTGGAATCTGTTTTCTGAGAATTTTTTTAATCCATCCAATGTCTTAACTTACCATAAATTTTTTTAAACAAAGAAAATCCAGTTGCTGCCCCACACTAAAATTACTAAATTAATCTGTGAGTCCACTTAAGAAATGTTCATTGTCCAAGAAAGATTCCTCCTCCACTGGTTGGTAAGTGATTCTCCTTGGCAGAAGCAATCCTGATTTTTTTCCTCATCCCTTGTTTTCTCATCCCAGATGTTTTCACTACTGATTCTTCAGGCTGTAATACAGAAGGGGAAAAAAGGCTTACCCTCCGCACCAAAGTTATCTATTCCAACATCGCTCTTGATATTCAACTATGATAAAAAGAGTTTTTCAACTACTTTGAAAGGAAACCTAAACCGGGTATCATAGGACCTTACTTTAATTTTTAACTCCACTATGTATTCCCCTTATAGCCCAAAACACTGTACCTAGATTGGAAATATCTTAGTTTGGATCCTGCCTCTGATATTAACTGGCTACCTGACCTTAGGCAAATCATTTTTTACCTCTGAGCTTCAGTGTTCCCAGATGTATAAAGAGGAGACTGGCTTGGGTGTTTTCTAAAATCCCCTTTACCTCTAAATCCTATCTTCCTAATTCAAACAACCCATGTTTTGCAGGTGAATCATTAGGGAGAAGAACTATAGAACACCAAAGTGGAATACTGCCAACTCAGTCCATGTATTATAGAGAATTTCAGTTTGCTAAGCTATGAATATGAGCACTAAATTAATTTAAGTGTCCTTAGAAGAAAACAAGAATAAATGAAATTGAATTTCTTTTGTCAGGGATGTAAAGTTAATAGCAAGCCAGTGACACTGCTCAGAGAAATGAGCATATATGGTGTAAACACCCATCTTCTAAGAAGTAACCTTGATGACATACAGTGAACATACTCTGTCGTTAGGGTACGAATGATGTTAGAAGATTCAGTCTATAGTTAATAATAAATCTTACAATCCATGAAATCAGATTTTTCCAAGCTAGCCATAAGGGAAGAATTGTTTTCAGTTTACCTTTCAAAGGGCATTTGTTTAAGTCAAACAAAGACCTAGGAAAAAATACCTACTTGATGAAAACAATGGACTTTCTCAAGCTACCATTTGTTCTGATCTTTGGGAGTGGGGCACAGACTCTGGCTGCCTCATTGGAAGCCTCTCATTTAATTTTAGAATGAGAAGCAAAACTCAGGGAGAGTTTCTAATAGGAAGATGATGAATACTTTGACTGTCTTGATTCTTCAGTGCTGAGCCTACTTATCAAGACTGGTGATAATTCATCATTTGGCAATCAGAATCATCAGTCTCCTGAGCAAGCATACATCTTCTCTCTAGGTGATACCTGTAACTTGATCAAAAATGATTACCTCCACGCAATTAGGAACTGCTTTCAGATAGCTTTAGGATTTGATTTGAGAAATAGCTGAAATTAAGAAAGTTATCTTTTACTCAAGTAAAAAAAGACTCTTTGAACCTTGCAATACTTGGGGAGTTTTACCTAGAATCCACCTTTTATTAATGACATGGAAGAAAAAAATGAGGTGCAGTATGTCCTGATAGATAGAATTAGGAAGGCTTCAAAACCTAACTCTTTTATATACTATATGACTATGAAGAAAGTGGCTTAAGGTTCCTCCCCCAACCCCTACCACTACCCACGCAATACTCTAACACTATAAATTGCAGAGAGGTTACTAAACTGCATTAGGGAAGGGAATTTCCACATTGGGAGGTGCTTACACTGATGAAATCACATGTCCTCCCCCTTTCCCAACCTAAAAGAAAGTAAGCAGGTCATAAATAATAATTATAAAATTTTTTTTTGCTTAAAATTAGGTCTCAATATTACTATTTAAATACCTATTATCAAGTTTTTTGAGTTTTTTTTAAATAGTGGAATGCCATTAGAGAAGATGAATCTGGGATGGGGAATGGGGAAGTGAATATGTAATGTTATAAAAATAGCATTAGGCTTGGAATCAAGAGACTTGGGTTTGAGTGCCAGATTTGCCACCATATTTCCTTGATTGGGTAGGTGGATAGAGTACTGAGCCTGGATTCAAGATGTAATAAGGGAATAAAACAAGTGGATGGGGTTTGTGGGCCCCTAAGTCAGTAGGTGGGAAAGGAGGGTGCAATAGTGGCGGTAGTAAGTTGAGGTGGTAGGAGATGTAAGGGAATGACTGAGTTTAGGGAAATATAGGACGATGAAGTATAATGAGCAGCAAAGGGAGAGGATGAGGTAGTTGGGCAGGCAGCTGCAACAGGGAGACACAGACTGGGTACACAGGCTTGAGATAGAGGATACTGAAGGGAGACAGGCTGAACCCTTTCAGGTAGGAGGGGCACTTCTACAGACAAAAGGTTAGGGCCAGTCAGAAATGGTTTGAAATTACCTAGAGGGCTTTCTAGTCAGTTTCTTAGGTTCACAAAGACAGAGTCCCAAGGCTCTTCCCTGTCTGTGAAATAGAAGGGCTTCTCAGAGGAAATACAGAGATCACCACTTCCTCCAAAATGGACTCCTCCAACTCTCCTCAGGACCCAAAGAGAAACTATTCCTTTCTCTCCTTATCCCTCTTTTATCGTTCAACCAATGATTTGGCAAAAGGTTTGATTAAATGACAACAGGGTTTATTAAGTTTCAGGGTTAATTGTAAAGGACAGAGGTATACAAGGTTTCTCTAACAACTGCCTAGGGAGAAGCTCCAGGTGGGGGAGGGACACAGGAATGGGAGACTGAGAAAGGGCCTGCCCTCACTCAGTCCCAGGAGGTTTTGCTGCCTTTAAGGTTAAGGAAATTATATACAACGAATCAGGAGATAATTTGTATCAAAGGTAATCCCTACCTATCTATGGGGAAAACCTAAGTCTTCAAAGTTTGATTGCTACCACCCAAATCCACCCTTCTCCCAAAACCCACAGGAAATCAGGAAGGGAAATGGTGATTGGAATAGGGAAGGTCAGGGAGATCCAGAGGCATTAGCTAAGCTACAAATCTCAAGAGAAAAGGCACAGAATCAAGGCCAGGTTTCAGCCCCAAGACAGAGCTCAGTTGACCCTTCTGCTCTGACCGAGCCTCCCGGATCAACTGCTGCTAGTCAGGGTTCTAAACCCTCTGAACTGCCATAAATTCTGCAGTTAGCCTTTTGCAGAGTTGATTGCACCTCTGCACTACATATTTCCTTGATTGGGTAGGTGGATAGAGTACTGAGCCTGGATTCAAGAAGACTGTTTATTTTTAGTTCTAATTTGACCTTAGAAACTTAATATCTATGTCACCCTGGGCAAGTCATTTAACCATGTTTGCCTCAGTTTCCTCATCTGTAAAATGAACTGGAGAAGGAAATGACAAGCCACTCCAATATCTTTGTCAAGAAAACACCAAATAGGGTGACCAAGAGTTGGATACAACTGAAAAGAACAACAATAACATCTTTGGGTAAGTCACTGGTTCTGTGGACCTCAGTTTCTACTTCTTGGTGTATTTGGGTAGTAAAATGAAAAACTTGGATTAGATGATACTTATCATCTTTTCCAACCAGAAACACAATGAAGCTCCAAGGGGAAAATCTGCTTCAGAAGGAGCTATGAAAAGATCAGTCTTTATGATGCTGTCCCCCAGCTCAGGAACTTTCTGTAACTCACTCTAGGTGGAATATTCATTGTCTCTTAGAATGATGGATCTGTTGCCCTTTTGCAAAATTTCCCTAGAGGAAGGGAAACACATAAATGTTTGAGTTACAAAGACTTCTCTTTGCAGAGTGAATAGAAAGAGTTCAGAGGTCAACAAACTGCCAATATTGCCAATTATAGGACAAACACCAAGGAAAGGACAAACCCAGGTTTCTTCCTTGTGACCTGAAGAAGCCGAGGAGAATCTGCTGAACTTTGAAGATGAAGACCCTGTCCAAGGTCAGCATGAAAACCAGAAGAAGTGGCCACTGCAGATAAGAAAGAAAACAGACTTCTGGGGCAGTCAGAATGTCAGTCACTGTCACTGTCACAAATATTTAATAAGACCTGCTGTATGCCAGACACTGTGCTAAGCACTGGGGACAAAAATAAAGAAAAATGTTAAAAATTTGTCCTTGGCTTTGAGGATCTCAAAGTCTAATGGGGGGACACAAAAACTCATATTACTATAATCAAGCAAGATGCAGACAGGATAAATGGGAAATAATCAATGGAAGAAAGGCACTAGGGGGCCTGCAAAGGGTTTGGGGAGGTTGGACTTAAGCTGAGGCCTGTAGCATGCCAGGGAAGTCTGGAGACACAGAGGAGGAGAGAATTCAAGTTTGGAGAACAACAAGTAAAAATGTTCTGAGAGGAGCTGCAGCATTACATGGGACATCATCATGGGGTCGCAGGGAAAGTGAACATGATTTTTTCTTTTATTGTTTATGTCTTCATTTTATTTTTATTTTTCAAATTTTATTTATTATATTTTATGTATTTATTACACTATTTTCATTGTTTATTTTATTTTGCTTTTATTAAATGAATTAACCTATATAAAGCCCTTTGAAACCCTTAAAGTGCTATATAGAAGTTAGCTATTACTCCTACTATTCCTATTCCTATTCCTATCACTACTACCACTATTACTACTACCATGACCACTACTTCTACTACCACTAGCACTACTACTACTTCCATTATTACTACATTACTACTACTATTACTATCACTACTACTACTACTACTACTACTACTACTACTACTACTACTACTACTTCTACTACTACTACCACCACCACCACCACCACCACCACTAATACCACTACTACCATTACTACTATTACTACTACCCATCATCTAGCCCAGGAGTTAGGGAGGAGCCTAATGTAACTATTAAATTCCCATTCATTCCAATTCTCATCCCTAATTCAAATATGTACCTGTCAGCAAGGACATAAGGATGATAACTTGTGCTTCCCACTCAAGAATTACTTAGTTTTCTCCTGGAATTTAGTCTTCTGAAAACAACTGTTGGGAAATATTCTCAACAAATATGCAAACCATATCTATGTAGTCATTGCAGTATGGACAAGAAGGGAATAGGGAATAAATGCATAAAATATATTTTATTGGAGAAGAGAGCTTTGAAATCTTGCCTCTGTGTGCCCCCTGGGTTCCCCTAGTCTCATTTTTAACAGTTATTACCATAAAGTCTCATTTAAAAAATTCTTGACATCCTTCACTATTCAATCTATGACTTGAGGACAATCTTAGAATAGTTCCTGGCTTTGTAAATTAATTCAGCATAAAGGTCGGAAGTTCTCAAAAAAACAAACAAATAAAATCCCATCTGTATAAACTGCTGAGACACACTAAGGAATGTTCACTTTCTCCAATTCAAACAAGCTTGCAATGCAGCATTCTCCATGTAACTGAGAAGACCGAATGTCAGCAGCTGAACAGTTTTCAAGGCATGATTACATCATTAGAGGAAGCCAGAGATATCTTTATTTTAACTTAGAGTAAAAGGGGTGCCTTGAGAATTTAATCTCATAATGAGGGAAAATATCACACACTCCCTTTTTTTTAGAGTCAGCGTAATTATCCAGAGCCGTTCAAAACATAGAGAAGTAATGACAAATTAAAATGCCTTTCAATTCCATCTCACTTTTATAATTATTCATCTGCTGCTGTTATTTGCCATAAAGGCATCTTCATACTTTAGTCAGCCTCCCCTTTGATACAAAAGCACATGGAAAATTTTACTGTTATTAATAAGCATTCAGCCTCTCGATCTATAAAAAGAATTCTTTTTATCTGAGATGGATAAGTCACATAATTCATATATTTTAAGAACTTTCCCTAAATAGAAAATGGAAGAGAGGGAGCAATAATCACATTTTCTCAGCAGAAAGAACAGTATGTGGTATGGAGCAGACAGTGCCCTCAGAGGGGCTTTAAGATTTTGTGTGTGTGTGTGTGTGTGTGTGTGTGTGTGTGTGTGTGTGTGTGTGTGTGTAGGAAGGGGTACATTCATCTACATTTTATAAAAAGCGCAGACTCACACAGAGAATTCTCTGCCATAATTTTTAGCATATCAGGTAAAGATCAGGAAAAAATTGTGAAAAGCACCAGAATTTTTTTATTATCTGAACTGAATTGATAAGGATATGTGGTTGCAATATCAGGTCCATTTGACCTGCTTGACAAGGTGAAGTTGACTGGAGAAAAGAAGAAGAAAAAAGAAATCAGAAGAGAGCCCAAAAATATGCAGATATGTAACCAGATTATATAAAGAGGGAGAAGTTGGGGGTCTGGCCCAGCTCAAACTTGATCAAACAAATCAAGGCTATAATATAGGTTTAATGGAGACTTTTTGTATATAGTTGTGCTATCTGGCATGCAACAGGAAACTTTCTGAAATCAATATTAGAAACAATTTCCAGTTCCCTATAAAATTCTTCAACCTCATCAAACATAAGAACACCACAAAGAGATATATGAAATCTCAAATCAAGAAACAACAGCCTCAACAACAAGGAAGACTGGAAAATCTTTTGCTAGTATCATAATGATCAGGATGGATCAATTTTAGAAAATATAAACCCTCCCAAATGTTCAAAGTCAAAGAGGGTATTTGTTTGTCATGAAAGTACTGAGACACTTGATCTCTAAGGTCAATGGGCACAGTAGAAAAGGCATTCCATTGTACTGGTAGTTGGACAGCCCAGATTTCTATTCTGGATATGCTGTTTTAGACATGCTTTACCTTGAGTGAGGCATTTAACATCTCTGGGCATTAGTTTCCCATCCATTAAATGTGGGGTATAAAGACAATTTGATTGTCTTTAAGGATGCTTCTAACTCTAAATTTATAATCCTGAGATTCTGTAATTCTTTGGGATCACTGGTCCATCTCACTGAAATAAATGATTCATCAGTGCTGCCCACTGTCCCTGGACAGTGAGTGATATTGAGAAATCTGTTCATAGAATTACAAAGGTAGAGGGCATTTGGGAGTGCTTGGTTCAACACCCTCATTTTAAAAGCAAGGAAACTGAGATGTATTGAGTAGCTTGCTCAATATTTTTGTTGTTCAGTTCTTTCAGTCATGGCTGACTCTTTGTGACTCCATTTGGGGTTTTCTTGACCATGACATGGGAGAGGTTTGCCATTTTCTTCTTCAATTCGATTTACAGATAAGCAAACTGAGGCAAACAGGATATTGTGATCTTCCCAGGACCACACAGCTGGTAAGGCTATGCAGCTGGATTTGAATTCGTGAAAATGAGTCTATCTGACTCCAGGCCTGGTACTCTATTCATTGTGCCACCTAGCTGCCCCAATGGCTCAATATTACAGAGGTCAAATCATGGATATAGTTAACATGAATATGGCATAACAGTTGTTCTTTGGGATACTATACTCAGAGATTAGGAGTGCATGCCAAAAGTCCAAATGTATGGGAAGCCCTCAAAAGCAGATGAGATCTCACATACCAATGTTCAGTGATGTATACTTTTCATAATTGTCATGACTAAATATTTGTGGTTATGTTGATATAATGATTACAATGATGTACTTCTATTTCTGAAGAATTTATAACATAATATTAATTGATAATTTATCTAAACCTGTCTTGGAGTAACAAGTCCTATTATATATATTTACAACAAAATTGAATTCAGAATAATAAAAAAGAATCTCTTCCATAATATCTATCAATAAGTAGTCATCTAAATTTTGTGGGAAGACTTCTCAAGACAGCCCATTCCTCATTTGGACATCTCTCACTAAGAAGTGTGTTTGTTGTGTTATTTTATTGTGCTATTTACCTCTCTCCAAAGTCCCCTTGATACAATTTCTGCTTTTAGTACCACACAAAAACATGTCTAGTCTTTCTTCCATAATATCCCTTCAGACATGTAAGCTGTTTCCTTATCCTCAAGTCTTCCCTTCTCATGGAAGACACTTCCACTCATTTATACTGATCTACCTAGGACAAAGTGTTGATTCCTCATTATCCTGGTTGCCGCCCTCTGACCAGGTCTTACCCAAGCCCAGTGGAAGCACTAAGGAGACCTGAAGGCAAGACAGGAGGATTATCCTCCAGGTAGGTTAAGCAGTGTTGACCAAAAGAAAGTAGGTTAGGTCCTAGAGCCTCAAAGCCATGAGAAGAGCTGTTCTTTGCCCTACCACCTCCTACCACCAACCCTACATCCAGCACAGCCCCAGCAGCCATAATGGAGAAGAGTATTTCCTATAGAACAGGAGTTTGCCATTTACACTGCCACCAATATTTACTGGCAACCAACTGAAGACTAGAAGGAAGGCAAGACAACCTAGCTGAAACATCAAGGGGCCCTGAAGGTGAGAGAGGACGCAACGATTTCAGTAAATTCAAATCATTGTTGCTGCTTTGATCATCACTTCTCAGATTCCAGAGGAGACAGCTGATGATTCAGTCCACAAGCTCCCAGAATAACAGTACCTTTCAAATGAACAACCCTATCAGCCCAGACTCAGAAAACAGCACCCAGGGGGCACTTCTTAGGGAGAAGCAACCTGGCCATGGTCCCAGGATGGGTTGATGTTGGCTTTGTCCCTCTCCCTCTTATACCCTTCCACTCTCATTCTCAGCAGCTATAATCACTAAAGGTCTTGAATAGAAAAATTTCACCATAAAAGTCCCTGGCATCATCAAATAGTTCAACATCCAAAATAACAGTTTCTTCCATGGAAATGACATTAAAGAAGAGGCATTGCCATCTACTTGGCCACGGCAACCTAATGATCACTCGGCCTTTCCATCTGGCTTGCAAACTTCCCCTGTGTGAGCTCCACCAGAGCAGAGGCTATCACACTTTTCTCTTTGTATTCTCAGCACTGAGCACAGTTTCTTATATATAAAAAACACTTTGGAAATGCCTTTTTCATTTATTCCTGTCACTTTGCATATTCTCTTTCTCTCTAGTAATCTAAGATCATAGTAGCTTCTCAGTGGTCATGTTATACTGAAGTCATTTTGAGCCTGAAGTCCAGAACACTTAAGGGGGGATGAATGTAGGGAAGGACTCAGGAGTTGGGGGGAGTGGTGTCCCATCCTCTTGCCCCTGTCCCTCTCCAATTGGATAATGCTAATCAAACAAGAGAAGCCAACCTCATTCCTCATCCCCCCCCCAAAAATAACCCTTGCCCTTGAGGGCAAGAAGTGTTTTTCATCTTATTTTTCTCTGCCCTGCATCTAACACAGCACCTCACACAGAGTAGATGCTTAATAAATGCTTGTTCTATTCATTGTTAAAGTAGACTGAAATGCGCAAGGAGTTTTAATAAAACCTGTTGTCTAGTCACATCTCTCCCAGCCTGCTATTGTGCAACTGATTTTTTAAAAATTTAAATGCAGGATTTTCATTGGAGTATTTTAACAAAATTATCATGTAATCAAAAAGGTAAAAATGCCAAGTTGTGAGGAATGAGATCCTTAAAACATCAGCAGCAATGACCATAATAATAAACCAAGGAATATATATACACACACGTAAATGTAAATATATAAAGACATGGAAGATATTTGTTTCTTATACTTTCCAATTCAGATCCCGAAACACGTGTATAAGTAATAAAATAGTAAACACACAAACACACATATATTGTGTCTGAAAATTGTGTCTGAAAAGATCAAGGTATATTATATATATAATATATATATAGGAGAAATAATAAAATACTATGAACTACTTTATAATATGAGTGGTATATCAATAATATATTACATATATATAGGCATCTATGTAGCACAGTGGTTTGAAAACCAGCCCTAGAGTCATGAAGACTAATTTTCATAAGTTCAAATCTGATCTCGGATCCTTCCTAATGGTGTAACCACGGGCAATTCCCTTAAACCTGATTGCCTTGGTTTCCTTATTGTAAAAGGATATGTTTTTGCCTGGAAAATCCCAAATGGGGTCACAAAGAGTCAGTCATGACTAAAAATGGCTAAGTAACAATGATTCACACAGATACATGCATATATACACATAGCCACATACTATATAGACTGTGAAGAAGGAAATATGCTACACTTTGGTCTTTTTAGACATTATATACCCACACATATCCATCCATCCATATATACTTACATATAGCAATATATTTAATATTTTATTATCAATTCATGTTCTAAGACCTGAATTGTAAAATATAGAAGGCAAATATCTTCTACTTATTCATCTCTATCTAGGTAATAACTGCCAACCTGTTCTTCACATCTCTAGTCTCTTTTCTCTTCAAACCACTCTTTGCATTGTGCCAGGTGAATCTTTCTGCTCCCTAGATCTGGGCATGTCATTCTGCTGCTAAAAATTCTTACTCTCTCTTGCCTAATGAATAAAGTTCAAAGTCCTTTGTCTGCCATAAGTCTCTTCAGCTCTCTTCCTCATTTCTCAAAACTTCTCTAATACTTGTATCTTAGCTTGCCCTGGACCCCAATCCTTCATTTTTCTGCCAGGATAAGATATCGTTCCCTACACTAAATGTTTAATTAAATCCTTCTCTGGCTCCTTCCCATCTGCCTACAAATATGTTCTGCTCTCCTAAGTTCTAAGTATGTCTTCTATTGTATCCAGGTAATATTGTCCCATCTTTCTTCTCCCTTTCATTACAATTTTTTTAGGAGGAAATCCTTTACTGCAAAGAAGACTGTTGTTCTTATTATTAGTAGTTGATATTTATAAAGTACCTCAAAGTTTGCAAATATGCTTTATAAAAATGATCTCATTTGATCTTCACAACAAGACTGTGAGGTAGATGCTATTATTGGCCCTGCTGTACAGATTTAGTCATATACACTCAAAATAAGTGTAGAATTGGGACAGTATTGTTTTCAAAAAGATTTCTGGCTTTGATTTTGCCAGCTGCAAGGCTAAGAAAGACAATTGCCTTCTTCCCCTTCTTCATTTGTGAACTTGCCCAGATCTGGCAAAAGAGCTTCATAACATCTCTACTTTCTCATTATCCACTCTCCTCCTGATTTTTTGCAATATGGTTCACTCCTCTATCATTCTTCTTAAACTCTTATTTCCAAGAGCACACATGACTTTTATTTTATTTTATTTTATTTTTTCTTCATTTCTTTCCAGTGATGAATTTACTCATACGTGTTCCAAAGTTACATGATTCTTATTGTCTCCTTCCCCTTTTTTCTCCCCCTTCCTGGAGTTGACAAGCAATTCCACTGGATTATACAGGTATTATCACTCAAAGCCTGTTTCCATATTATTCATTTTTGTAAGAGAATAATCTACAAATGACTTTCTAATCACCAATTTTCATGGCCATTTTATAATTCTCTTTGAATTCTGCTAGTTTTGACAACATTGACTGCTTCCAACTAATATCTTCTTTCTCTTCCCTTAGCTTCAGAGATACCACTCAATACTGTAACATCTTAATCTCTGACTGCTCCCACTCCATCTCCTTTACTAGCTACTAATCTCTTCCTGAGTAGGTAAAGCAGTACTCAAAGTTCATTTCTTCCTTGGTCTTCTCTTCTCTTTACACATTCTCCTCTCTAGCAATATTGACTACCCTATGTGTGTGCCAATCTTCCAAACTGTATCTTCTGTCCTGACCTCTTGAGAGATCTACTACATAGAGTATATCTCAACCTTTGAGTCCCACTAGCACCTTCAGATTCAGGAGCATATACAAAACAAAACATTATTATCCTCTTCTTAAACTGGAGCTTACCTTTGATTTCACTCCCTCTATCTATGGTATAATCATTCACCCAGACTTCCATGTTTGCAACACTGGGTTTATAATAGAATTTTTCTCCTGTTCTTATCAAGCAGGTACTATCAATTTTATAATCTCTCACCTATCCCTTTATGTATATCTCCACTGCTATCACATCACTACAGATAACCTTATTCCTACAAATTGAGATTATGTAATAGTCTCCAGTAGTTTGTCTTAATCCAGTAATAACCTCTTGCATCCATTTAAAATATGATTATGCAAGAATAATTGTTGTAGGATCTTCTAAAGCTTACACTCCAATGACATAGACCCTACAGATAACTCGGTATTAACTCCTTCAGAAGAAATCTTTAGAAGAAAATTCTCTACATTTCTTTTCCCTTAAAATGAAAGTTTAAAATGATTTTATGCTCCATAAAAGGGAAAACAGTAATAGCAACTCATTCATCTATTGTTTTAAGACTTGCAAAAGACTTGACATATATTACTTATTCTTCATAAAACTACATAAGTTAGATGTTTATTGTCACCATTATACAGATGAGGAAACTGAGGTTTATCAGCATTAAATGATTTTTCCAGGGACAAATATCTATTAAGTATCAAAAGAGAGATTTCAAACCTCATTTTCCCTAAAACCAAGTCTAGCCCTCTATCCCCTCTCCTTCTGATAAATCTGAATTCTGCCTTCGAATCTCAATTCAAATCCCACAGAGGCAGCACTCTATAGAGCAGTGGTTCCCAAACTTTTTTGGCTTACCGCCCCCTTTCCAGAAAAAAATATTACTTAGCCCCCTGGAAATTCATTGTTTTTAAATTTTAAAAGCAATTAATAGGAAAGATAAATGCATCTGTGGCCATCACCGCTCCCTTGGATTGCTGCAGCCCCCATCAGGGGATGGTGGCGCCCACTTTGGGAATCACTGCTATAGAGGATAGGAATTAGAAGTGGAAACAGGAAGGCTTGGATCTGAATTTTACCTCTACCAATTACTAACTGTGCAACATGAGAGACATTTAACTTTTCTATAAGTTTTCCCATCTTTAAGATGGATAGAATATTAGATTATTAGATTCTTGTGAGGATGTCATGACTATGAAGTACTTGACAAAGCTTAAGACATCATATGACTGTCAGTTACTATTATTTATAAATCCTTGCCCCACCAATTTAATCCTCAATGATCACTTCCTTCCCAAAGGATGTCACTGAAATGTTTGTCTGGCATGTTTTTTGATGTGTCAAACTTCCCCAACTGCACTGTAACCCCTTTAAAGGGTTTTAAATGGCACACTGTTTATATTACTCCCTCTTATTTATTCCTGAACTATTTTATCTTGCTTCTTCCTTTGCCTTTATAATATTCTACTTTGCATCATACATTTTTGTGTATATAAGTATATTAGATTGTAAGCTCTATGCAGGAAGAGATAGTATCATTTTTTCATATTTTATCCTCAGAACAGAACATAATACTTTGCATAAAGTCAAGGTTTTATATACTTTTTTTGAAATTAATCTGTACATATCATACTTTCCCGAACACATTTGATTGATTGACAGGTTTAACAACTGGGAAACTGGAAGAATTTCAGTAATTCAGAGAGAGAGAGGGTAGAGGAAATGTTAAATAAGTTGTAATGTGTTCTGGTCCTCACCGACCTTCTGGAGTGCCCTACTATTCCAATCACTTCTCAGCAGGGATGTGATTGAGAAACAAAGTTCTATATGACTATATGTGCCTATATTTATGTTTATGACCCTCTTATTTTTTGGAAGAAGAAAAGAGACATTTTATGAGTCATTCAGATAACACATGCTACTTAAATTGTATTTTTAAAAAACATAACACAAAATTGTTCTTTAGAGAGAAAGGAGTACAGAGTTAAGAGACCATATGGCTAAATATTTATAGCTGAAAGGGTCTTCATTGCATAACTTATACAACTTTCTTATTTTGAAGATGAGGAAACCACATCTTAAAAAGATTACTCATGACTTGCCCAAGGTCACAAAGATGGAAAGTGTCAGAGCTCCTATTTAAATTAGGACAAGGCATTGAACTAAGGTCCTTTCATTTCAAATATAACTCTGCTCCACTATACCAGAGTAAACTGAGTTTGTACTGATACCTGTAAATATGTGTTCCTGAAAGCCATTTAGAAAATTAATTTTTGCAAATCAAATACTATTTTAGATGCAAAGAAAGAGCTGTTTATTTAAGAAGCCCAGAGGTGAATCCTTTTATAAAGTAAGGAACCACTTTCTCTCCCCCCTCCCATCGTAATTCATTCACACCTCCAATTTATTTTTATTTTTTAAGTTTGAATTTTCACATAGTAGGTTTTCTTAAGGCAAAGCACAATTATACTTATGCCTGGGGAAAAAATCCTGAGAATGCCTCAAAATGTCTTTTCTAGTCACTAGAAGGAACTAAGGAGGTATAAGGTCAAGTCCTTAGAAATCCAAGGTTTTTGCTTTCTATTCTTGGAGAAAATGATTGATCTTGGGATTCAGGGTGGAAAGCTGACTTGGTGATTGAAACCCAAACCTACTAGCATCCTTGGCAAGTTCTGGTGCTATAATCCTCTTTGCTGACTTGGATAATACTGTAGAAAATGGAGTGAATGCATGACTTGGATTCCAGGGCTCCTCCGAGGAAAACATTTGATTCCTGCCAACCCATAATGATCCATTCCCAGCCAGTGACCTTTCCTACTTTGTGGCTGACCCAGAAGAAAGAGGGGCAAGGAGAGAATGCCCTCCACTGCTCCGTATTCATAGCAAATGCCAAGGAATTGCCCAACTTTCAGTTTCATTCCGTAGAAATGTAGGTTATTTGTGACATAAAAATGCTCCATGAGTTATTGCCTGGCTCTGCTGTGACTGGACCTTCTGAGCACACACTCAGAGAGATATATTTTTTACCAGGAACTCATCAGTGGACTATAATTCTTTAATAGTTTGTTTTTTATTGCTTAAAAGGAAACTAACATTCAAAGAATGTAGACATGAAATCTTGGCAAAAAGCAATATTAATCAAGGTATGTTATTTGCAGAATTTTTATTAACTCTCAATTCTGGATAATTCAAATAAAATCATTGCTAGCACCAGACTGATTAGCCAGCCAAGTTCATAATTTAAATAAAATCCTTGGATCGTCTGTATGCATCATACATTTTCCAGCAATCTATGAAGTAACATCATATGGAGATGTGTGTGTGCTCATCTCTGTGAGCACCTGGAGCTATAAACATATAATGAAGGACGCCTGTAATCCATAATTTTATGGTTTGCATATAAGATATCAGGTCCTACTAAGCGCACAGAGGTAAGCCTTCTCTGGTTTACAAGAAAAATTTGGTTTGTGTTGTTGGCTACTGTTTGGTCCCCCTCCAGACCAGACTTTTGGAGAACTATGCCTGGGAAGAACAAAGTTAGGGACAAATGTTAAATCAGAAACCTCTTCTTCTAAAAAGCCTTATCTTCTGTCCTATCACTTCTAAGACAGAAAAGTGGCAAGGGCTAGACAATCGGAGATAAGTGACTTACCCAAGGTCACACAGCTAGGAAGGGTCTGAGTATAGATTTAAACCCTGGTCCTGCAGGCCTGGTG